>NC_135332.1:105334168-105639958 GCF_023851605.1 Tamandua tetradactyla | reverse complement strand
AGAGATCTGTAAATATGAGATTTATAAAGGTGTTTCATGCAACTATGAGAATGGAAGAGTCCAAAATTCGTAGGGCAGGCTGTGAAACTGGTAGCTCTGATGAAGTGCTACTCTACAGGATAGGCTCACAGGCTGATGTCTTTTCAGGATGTGAGTTGGTATATTTTTCCTAATTTTTTTTTTTTCAATTTGAATTCATCACAGTATTAAAATGGGCCAGATTGTCAAATCTTTTGTGATCAGTTTATTCTCTCTAATCATGTAGAAACATAATTTAAAGGTAAAATATATTGTTCTGTATAATCTATAGCAGTAAGAACTGTGGTTAACTATAAATAGTATAATAACTATTTCATATGTCTGTCAGGGATTTTTTTTTTTATATGTCTGGCATGTAGGATGATAATTATTGGTTGGCCATTTTTTGAGATGATCAAGTGATTTTTTTAATCCTCTTTTTTTAACCCTACTAAAATCATTGCATCTTATTTCTAAAGGGACACATATTCTCTGTTCATGAATAACAATTAAGGATTTGTAATAGGTCCAAAACCACGTTGCTCCATGATAGCTGTTTGTATGTGCTATGGTGTAATAAATGACGAAGAAATTTGATTTCTGTTATTTCTTTGGCAGAGTAGAGAAGGTATGGGGAGCAGAAATATATTTATAACTTTATACATACTTTGTTTTTTTTTAATTTTATCATGGTATAAAAAGGAAGAAAAGATAGTCATAAGAATGCTGAGAAATTTGTATCACATCCATGAATCACATTAGGTAGGTGCGTCGGAATTATTACTTTTTTAATAATTGCCATTTCAAATACAGAGTTACAATCTCAAAGGAGAGCATCCTCTACGGCTCCTTTAAAGTTTGTCTAACGCAGCAATCTTGGTTCATTCTTTGTGCCTGCCGCTCGCGCAGTTCTGACACAGACGGGGGCTTAGTAAATGCCTGTTAAATGAACGGACAAACAAAAAGACACAGAAAGGAAATTTCTGCAGAGCAGAACTTGGAATCACTAAGAGCCCAAAGAACCATGCAATTGACTGAACAAGCTTTTGCTGCCAGAAATTTTGCCCTGGGTCCCTGTCCAAGGAGGGTCTTACGGTCATGCCCATTGCCTGGGGCTTCTTGGGCTGCCCTGCTGTTAGATCAGCCTGTCACTTCTTGGCTCCGTGTTAAAAGTGCTTCAGCAGAGTTTTTGTCTTTTGTACGGAAGGTACTGAATATTTCATAGTATCATCAGTGACTTTAGTAAATCCTATTTTCCGACTCTCCTTTAACAGACAGACATAGAAATGACCTAATTTTAAATTCATATGCTTATATCTCATGCAAAGAAACAGTATTCTTCATTTAAATTGAAGCAGTTTCTATAAAATGACAAAGTTTCTAAGTATTTGTAAGCAAACTGCGAAGAATTATATCAAAAGGCTTTATGAAGGAATAATGCATAAGAAGGCACAGATTCTGCCTATTAGAACCTACATATAAGTCAGTTATTAATCCATTCAAATTTAACATTTTGTAGAATGTATGAGTGAATCTTCTGGGTATAACGTAAAGAGGACAGGTAATTTTTTTTCTCTCATTACTGCTTCATCTATAACATGGAATTTCAGACACAATTATCTCTCATTACTATTTGATCCAAGATACAGGATGATGATAAAGATAAATGCAGCAAATATTTCACAGCACATCACCATAAATTTAATCATAAATATCATTATACAACTTTAAAAAAAGAAATGCAGATGACCTAGTCATAATGTTAGAAAGCACATAATAATTTCACATTCAATTTGATCTTGAATGATAAAGGACAGCACTCTGAGCAAGGTGTAACTACAAGTTTGATCTTCGTCTTCATGCTCATTATCTTTTAATACCTGGACCACATATCCTGCTAATGATGCCCGACAGGTCTACCCAGAAGATAGTCTATTTCTAAAATGTGTGGCTAAAGAAGGCCTGGGTTCCTTGTCTGAAGATGTCAGACTGATCTCAGCTTGGGAGCCCAGGATGTTTCTGTGGAGGACCCAAAGGATTCGCCGGAGCTATCCTGGTGGAATTTTGCCTTTCTTACAGGAAATCAGAAACTTTTTTGTGCTCTGGGCCTCCTCTTAGTATTCAAAGTCTGCAGGTCTGCTCTAATTTGCTAGCTGCTGGAATGCAATATACCAGAAATGGAATGGCTTTCAAAAGGGGCAATTTAATGAGTTGCTAGTTTGCAGTTTTAAGGCCAAGAAAATGTCCCAATTAAAACAAGTCTATAGAAATGTTCAATCTAAGGCATCCAGGGAAAGATACCTTGGGTCAAGAAGGCCAATGAAGTTCAGGGTTTCTCTCTCAAGTGAGAAGGCACATGGCGAACACAGTGTCATCTGCTAATTTCTCTCCTGTCTTCTGGTTTCATGAAGCTCCCTGGGAGGCATTTTCCTTCTTCATCTCCAAAGGTCAATGGCTTGTGGACGCTCTGCTTCATGGTGCTGCAGCATTCTCTGCTCTCTCTGAATCTTTTATTCTCCAAAATGTTTCCTCTTTTACAGGACTCCAGAAACTTATCAAGACCCACCCAAATGGGTGGAGACATGTCGTCATTTAATCCAGTTTAACAACCACTCTTAACTAAATCACATCATCCAGGAAGACAATCTGATTACAGTTTCAAACATACAGTATTGAATAGGGAATGGGATTTTGATTAAAACATGGCTTTTCTAGGGGACACACATCCATTCAAACCAGCACAGCTACAAATGTAACTAGTGCTCTTTCCCAGTATAAAACCCTGAGAGCTTCTGCAAATCTGGCATCTACTCTGACCATTCCTCTCCTCTCTGAATGGAGACAACAGAGTCAGTGGGTGTTGGAGCCTGGGCTTGGGAAGTAGACACATCTGGGTTTGAGTCCCTCTTCCCCTAACCATCTGGGAGACAGTGGGTTCCCCACAGGATAGCTTTTATCATCTTCAGATCCTGTTGCTTTTCCTTAGTTCTTATTTCTTCCGAATCTCTCTGAGGTGTTTGACACTGTTGATTGTGATTTTCTTCACTGATGTCATCTTCTCTCTTTTGACCACTCTTCCCTAGGATGATCCAATGTAGCCACTCCTAAAAATAATATAATGACATAAATGGTAGATAAAATATTTATTGAGACTCTGCAATGCTCCAAGTACATGGGAGTTAGGGGTACCCAGAAAAAAACCTACCCTTGTCCTTAAAGAGATCACTGTCAGGGTGAAGAAATAAGGTTATGATGAAATCATTGCAATCTTTATGGCATGTAGGTAGTAGTGGTGGTGGTAGTAAAAAGAGGCCATCACAGTCTGGATTATTAATGGTCTAGAATACCCTGATGAGTAGCTTAAACTTTATTTTGTGAGTCAATTCTATCTACACAATTTTATTATCTGTAAAAAAATATTGAACCCATATGAATGAATATATATAAAATATATGTATAAGCTTACATTATGCATTATACTAAATATTATGTGCTTCATACAGCATACATAGAAAATTGCTTTCAGAAACTGAAGTTTCTTGTTGAGGTTACTATTTCTTTCAGCTGATCACATGAGGATGGATGCTCATGAGGTGATGTCGAAATTCAATTATTTCTTCATGTTCAGTTGGATATTAAGCCAACTTTTTTTTTTAACCTGTCTTTAAACAAAAGTTTTAATATAGTTTAACTAAGGCAGAACTCTGGGATTTCTCCAGTTTTTATTTCTATCATACAGACTTAACAATGTCACCATCATAAGCCATTTTCCTATTATTCAGATACATTGGACATTCATCCTCCACTGTGCAATTTCTATTAGCAATTTTATTATGAAACGCCATCTCTGTCTGCTGGCATCTATATAACACACTAGACTCGACCATTCTTCACAAATGGAATTATGGAGAACTGAGGAAACTTTCAGAAAGGAGGAAATAAGATGAGACAGAAATTCCTGTATTCAAGTCTGAGGAGGACTAAAGCACATCCTCAACAAGAGCTATAGGAGTTAGAGATTTCATAGATGAAGGGGTTCCAGGTCACGTGAAGGACCAGGTCACAATCAAAGCTTGGAGTGACCCAAGTTGATCAAAGTTGAATGGAGGCAAAAATAGTTGGAAATCAAGTGTCCAAAGAACTCTGCCTCCTAGAAAATGGCAGGAATTCAGATGGGAAAAAAAAAAAATCCCTGAATTGAGTACCAGAGTATTTGCTAAAGGTAGAAAAATGACCCAGAGACTGAAGATGATATAGAATTGGACAGAGAGTTGGCATTATATATATGCTGATGCCATGGGCTTTGATACATTTTTATTGGAAGATGGAACAGTAATTGTTTGAGACCTTAAAGTAGATTGCCTTAGGTTCAGAAATAGGAAACAACATGGGGGAAAGAAGCAGCTCTCGTGTTCCAGGAAATCATTGTACTCTTGGGAGTGCAGAAAGACAATAGGAGAGCACTGTGAAGATGATGGAAATAAAGGAGAGCTTGCTATAGTGTGATAATGCTGAATCTTGCTGGGCTCAATGAAAGAGGTGCAGATAAAAAGCATGCAATGGTTGAGGATGGCTCAGTGGGGAAGAGGTGCAGAACCTTAGGAAGCAATCAAAGGGCTTGGTTTTGGGAGTTGGGTGCAATGATTTCCAGGATGAGCAGAATGGAAGCTCAGGCGAGCTTCCTAAATTTAATATAAACTATTTTAATATTGGAATAGACTAAAACTCTTCAAAGAAGAGTTCCCTCTTTGTGGCACTGAAGTGTGCTATAACACATGGGAAGTTTTGGGCCAGTCCTGCCTTCCTGTGTGCAGAGCACCAGGAGTAAGGTGAAGTCCTAAGCATGGTTTACAAAGCCCTTTTTCATCCATCCACACCTCCTACTATTTCTCCCTGCCAGGACTAAATTTCCAATAGTCTCCCTTCCAAAACCCGGGTCCAGATGGGCACAATTTATATGTCTTCTCCTCCTTTATCTTGTGAATTCTAGGCAACTTCAAGTCCTAATTGAAATGTGAATTGCTCTATGACACCTCATCCAACTGCCTCTCCCCTCTCCAAGCTGCACCAAACTCCTTCTTGCCCCATCCTACCATGAAGTTCCCAGAGCAGGTCAAACAAACTGAAGGTGACATGGAGGGGCAGATAGGACAGAATTGGTAACCCTGAAACCCCAGTGTCTAATGACCTTGACTAAAGGAGAAAGTATTAGCAAAGTTTAGTTCTAGATAAAAAAAAATGTAAACACATTCACAAACACATGCAGAAGGAGAGACAGAGAGAGACAGAGAAAGACAGAGAGGAAGCTCTGGCAAATATGAGCCAGCAATGTTGTTAACCCCCCAGACTGTACTGCCTGGGTCCAAATCCTACTCTATCAGGGATTAACTACATTTCTCTCTTTAAGTTCGAGAAACTTAAAATATTTGTCTTTCTTTCTCTGTAAATTGAGGATGATGATAAAGGTGTCTAACACATAAAAGCATTGTGCAGGGCGGGCCGCGGTGGCTCAGCGGGCAAGAGTGCTTGCCTGCTATGCCGGAGGACCCCGGTTCGATTCCCGGCCCCAGCCCATGTAAGAAACAAACAAACAAACAAAATATAATAAAACAAGAAAATGTTTAAAGATGTTTCCCTTTCTTCCTTCCTTCCTTCCTTCCATCCTTCCTTCCTTCTCTCTGTCTTTCCTTCCCTTACTCCCTCTCTCTTTAAAAAAAAAAAAAAAAAAAAAAAAAGCATTGTGCAAATTAAATGAGTAATGAATATAAAGCATTTGCAGTTTCCTCAGGCCCATGGTGAGTGTGCAGTAAGAGTGAGGTATTATTTTGATTAATACAATTTATAAAATTCTCTTGACACTAATTGAAGATTGATGTTGAATTTGGTTACATAAACTTTTTTGTTTTGCCTTTGTTTTTCTTCATTATTTTATGCTTTTGCTTTTCTCTTTCCCTTGTGACCTTTTAAGAAGCAATGCAAGATAAATTAAGGAAAATTATTAGAAAACATCTCAGTTTTCCTTAAACTTAATTTAGCTCAGGCCTCTTTTCAAATTATGATCCTATTTTTTAACATTTAAGAACACATGTACATGTATGAGTTTTTTCTGTTTTCTTTTTTATTTCTTTTGCTAGAGAAATGCAAATGTTCAAAAAATAATCAAGGTGATGAATACACAACTATGTGATGATATTGTGAGCCATGTTTATACATTCTATAAAACATGTATAGAATGTTTGTATGTCAGGAATGTTTGTTGTTTACAATAAAAATATTTTTTTAAAAAAACAAGACATGCACGGTGGGATGCAAGGATAGTTCAGTGGTAGAATTCTCACCTGCAATGCATGGACCTGGGTTCAATTCCTGGTCCATGCCCTTTCCCCAAAAAACAAACAAACAAGCAAAACAAACAAAAAAACAAGCAAACAAACAAAAAATTTCCACAAATGGTGCTGCAATAATGGGATATTCATATGAATAAATAATGAAATGAGACCCCATCATATGGCATACAAAATTAAAAAAAGAACATATGCATGATAAGTATTTTAAAAATTGTTTTAGTTTATTTAAAAGCTTTATACATTGTATTTTATCCATGATCCTTGAAAAGGAGATTTCTGTAAAGAATTTTTAAATGGAAAGGAAAATTAAGACTATATTGAGACTATATTTAAATTAGCATGAACCTATAGTTCTTTTTCTTACCAGTTCTTGCTTTTACAAATCTGTATACCGCTATTGGCAGGGATTCCTTATTGCAGTTCTTAATAGAATCATGTGGGACTATAAATACTGGTAGCTTTTCAGAGGAAACTACAAAATGAAATGTATTTAATGCTTCAGTGGAGCTTTACTCCACTCTTAAACTTAAAACTTGAAGTCTGTTTGTTAGTTACCAGGCTGCTTAGGACAGCATTTGTGCTGTCCTTTCCAGGAAATCTTACTAACTCAACACTAGCCAATCAATCATGGCTTCACAAAGAAGGCGCTGAAAAGCACGCCTGTCTCTGGCACTTAAAATTGAAATTAGCCTGATTGGATTGCACAAAGAGCCCTCTGCAGCCAGAGCCCCGCTTGACATCAAAGGATTCATATACACAGAAGAAAGAAACATCACAAGCTACAGAGGGATGAGAATCTGGCACAAATAATGTCGTCTTTTATTTAGGGCTTACAAAGAAAAAAGGCCCTGCTAGTGCAGAAGTTTCCACGCAATTAACTTTCATAGTAGATTTATTTGATTAACCTATTTATTTGTCATGTAGGAGGTAAAGGTGGCTCTGAATATTACCGCTCAAGTTGAAGTTCATTAATTATCTTCATACAACTTGTAAAATATACCTTGCTTTGGTGAATAAATACTATTGCTGAAAATACTAGGATGCCCACTGATCATTTGCAGGAGGTGTGGCAAATTTAAATGCAGGCAGGGCCAGGCAGGAGGCGTGATTATAAGAGAGGGCAAGAGAGGGACTTTGTTGATCTGGGGGGCAGCCCTGCGTAAAGGAGACAGCCACTTCTCAGCTTCAGCCAATAGCTGCATTGTCAGGTGCTGTCACCATTGCCAGCCCAGAAGACTGCCAAGTCGAGGCCGGTAAATGGAATTTTTACATGATCTCTCCCAATTTTTCTGCAATTGCTGATTAATTTAAAGTATTAAAACACTGTGGGATAAATAAAATAAGTGAGCCAGATTGATTTCAGGGTTATTTAGCCATCTCTGTTTAATAGTTTGTTTTGTAGTCTAAGTTTCTAGAGAGTGGCTTTCGGATTTTTGTTGTTTGTGGTTAATTTTGTTCTTCAACAACGAGTCTTTTTGACCAACGCCTACTATATCCTGACACATTATGTTTCCATACATATCACTTAGTACTTTTTATATTTCAGTTTGCCAACCTGGCTGCTATAAACATATTTTTCTTCCTCCACTTCTTGCCCTCTTCCTCTTTTCTTCTTTGTCATCATCTTATTCTTTCTTCTCTTCCTCCTTCTTTTGCTTTTCCATCTTTTTACTCTTCTTCTTTTAAAGAGGTTTATTCCTCAATCATTTAAAGAAGGAGGGGAACTAACATTCATTAGCCAACTTATTTATGCCAGGCACTTCTCTTATGCCATTTAAACGAAACCCTCCAAGCATTATAGATAAGGCAAGGGAGTCTTACGAAGAATAATTAACTTGCTTGAAATAAATTCCTAATCAGTAGTAAAGGAATCATTCAAACCGAGTTCTGTTAATAACAAATAACAAAGCACATGCCGTTTTCACTGTAACATGCTGCCCATAGATTAAAAAAAAAAACTTTTATATTTCATTCTATAGGTAATTTAAGCAATATGCATGCTCTTGTGACACCAGAAAAAAATTGAAAAATAGGATATCAAGGAATAAAATTAATATGGGTGAATTGTTCTTAATTTAAAGAATGCTGAAATTGCTAATTTAAAGATGGAAGCCACAAAAATAAAATGAGAAACAAAACCACACATTCTATATTTGATGAAACTGGGAGATGGCTATAATAACCTCAAACCAAGAAATAAGTGAAAAAGGGCCCAGCTGTGAGTAAGCAGGTGTAAGAAAGGAAGCAAAAAAGATGTTCATAAGCTGAAGGTCTCAGAACAGAAAGCTGGCATTATATAATGTTTCCAAGATTTGGGGAATCCTCTAAAGTGCTGATCTAAAAATCTCTTGTTTGCAACAGTGAGAATAAGGAGAATCAGTAGTACTGAGTTCTGCCCTAGTTTGACTTGAATTCCAAGAAGAAAAGAGATGTGGCCAAATGAAGAACAGCATAGAAACCCGCATTTGCATGAAGCAGTCTATCGTGTTAGGAAGAAGTGATATTCTTGCATGATGACAGCACTTACAAAATCTTGTCTATTGCCAATCCTATTACACCTGGAAGTATTGAGATATTTCTCCCTACTCTCAATTGTATAGAGAAATACGATTCACCTTGGTTATGTCTAGAACAATTTCTCCAACGAGTATTGCTTCCCCTTTCTTTACCTTTTGTTTAGAGAAGATCCCAAAATACCCAAGTGGCATTTCAACTTTTACTTTAATGAAACCTGTCATCTAGGGAAGCTTTCCTCTCTCAATAACCAAAATCTCTAAAGCATAAGAGCCCAAAGTTGCATGGAAAGGAAGAAAATTTTACCAGTTGGATATTAGGTATGATTGTGAAGGAAGCCACTCCCATCCCTTGATTTTCAAACTCATGTGTTCGGGCTATAGAAGAGATAACACATATATATATTGGTCTCTAATTCAAAGTATATATTGCACAACTGTGGGACATTCTCCAAACCTTTCTGAGTTTTGTTTACCAGTTGGCAGCATTACTGAGTGTTTATGGTTTCATCATGCCATGCCATCATTTCACTTCTTCTGATGATGGGATGGCACCCTAAGAACAGTGAAATGCATAGCCATAAGCCAATTGCCACATTGACTTTTGCAATGAAATCAATTCTTTAGCAAAAAACAGTGTTGTACCGAATATCACAATGGTGAAAACAAGTTCCTTAAATTCACAGATGGTAATGTTGGCAGAAGAATTGCAAATGAGAAAGGCAAATTCATATCCAGACTAAGTATCCATTTCAGTGAGTACAAGATCCCTGATGGATGGGTTCCAGTTTCATGAATTTGCTAAGAGTCGGCCATTTAACTACTTGGGAGAAGGATCCCACATCAGGGCTTACTGCTGAACTAGTTTGGGCCAAATAAACTTTGGTGATGTGAAATCACAAATAGCCTCCATCCCTAATGCCAGGCCCACTTTATACAAGAGCCCATTGCACAAACATAAGATCATTAATCTCTTACAAGACAAGTCATTTTGTTCTTCTGGTTACTGAGAGATGTAACTGCAATGCATTCCCCAGGGTGAAAAGTCACATGGAAGCAAATATCCTCACACTGTTTCTATTTTCAGAGACCCATCTTCTTGTTGCCTTTCAATCTTGTTCTTTGTAATTCCTTGATCATTTAGCCAAACTATTAACTGCTGCCTGTGAGTCAGGGTTCACTTCTGATAAAAAATTCTGGATGATAACCTAAGTCAAAGAGCCAATGTGGGAAATTTGTCAGTTTCCAAGTATGTCTGCTCTAATTATACACAAATGTGTTCACAGAACCATTGATTCAATTACGAGATAGTAAGGCCAAACTGCAATATCACTTGACCATCGTTAGCCTCAGCTATTTTAACTTTTTGTTATGGAGAATTTCAATGCCTAAGAAAGTAGAGAAAACAAAATATTGGATCCCCAATTTATCTACCACATAGAATCAATAATTATTAAACTGTGCATGAGCCCACATTTTGACTGGAAAAATCCAGAGGGCATTGGGTCTCCAAATTTTAGGGTCACCTCATATTATGTGTCCAGTAATCCCAAAAATATTTAGACATTTGTCTTTTCCTGATGTATCATCACTCTCTGGGCTGAATGTTCCTGTTTGTGCTCTATACCCATTCTTTACCTTTCTACGTCCTGATTATTAGTCCAGGAGTCTAACCTGAATTGAGTACTTCAAGTGTCTCCCTTCTCCTCTGGCTTTTGTTTGGGTTCAGGCAATGGGAAGAAGTGACAGGAGATAGGAGAAAGGGGGCAGAGTATTTATCTCCCAGCTTTCTCCCTGCAGGATCAGCACAGGTTGGCTGCATCGCTTTGTTGAAGTCACAGCTTCTATCGTGCCTTCTCAACGATTGTCAGTGTTTCTGAGCTCTAGTGACTGCTCTTGCCCCCTCACCCTTTTGGGCCTGAGGGTTGGGGAAGAGGATGCAAGTCCTGTTGTTACCAGGTATAGGCTAGAACTGTATTCATTCTGTCTTCAGCCTACTTTGCCTACTGTGTTGTAAGTAGTTCCTTTACAAAACTCCCCTCAAATTACCCAGTTTATATATTTCTCTCATCTCTTTCATTCCCTGGGAATCAATTAGCCATCATCAGAGATCACTATGCATTAAATGTTTGAGATCTCTGAAATTACATCATTCCATCTGAAATCAGGGCACACATTTCTGCCACCTTCATCCCCAAACGACAACATTCAGCCATCACAGTGCTTTTCAACTATGCTAGGTTTCTCCCCATATTTCAGTTCCCAATATTTCTTAGTGAAGGATGAGTTCTCTGGGCGTTCCTGTGGAACAATGTGGGAGGGTCTGTGTATATGGATCATACCTGATATGTTTACTCCAGCTTTCTATTGTTCTTAGGCTTTTGTATTTATCCTCCTTTATTATGTTAGGAAAATTCTGGTGTCACAACCTCATAGGAAGTTGGTCAATGCTAAGTCAAGGTTTCTGTAGCCAAGCAAATAAACTTGAGACTCTGTCCTAGTACTTGGGTTAGTATATTAAATTCAGAATCTGTGTACAGCCACATTGTTAAACTTAGTCCAATTCCTTATCATATTCCATCTTCCTTAGTTAAATGCCAGGTTTTGACTGTTATGAATTAGCAAATTGCTGTGTTTCTTTGCGTGGGTAAGCTATGTCTTTCCACATTCATCTCACCAGCCATATTGGAACTGAAAGCCTAATTATGGCCCTGGAGTAACTTTTGAAGGAAAGAAGTATTGCATCTTAAGGCAAAGGCCTCTCAAGTGAGCCTTCATGCAAAGGAAAGCTAGCCAGCAGTGGAGAAGGAGCTACTTCTGCTGGCAAGAGACACTTAGAAAGATTTCAATTCTCTGGTTGTGACAGTAAAATTGTGTTGGTGCAACTGTTGCATATGAAGATGGTTGCAAAAATCAGATGCACAAAGAGAGATGCTTCTTCACTCCACTTAAAATTCTGTAACCTACACCATGGATTTGAGGGTCTGATTTTCAGCAAAATCTACCTTACAGGTAATAAGAGGTTGATTTAAAACTTTCACTGTAGCTTTTCTAATCAGGCCTTGAGCTAAGACATTGAAGTGCTGAGCGTATTGTTTCAATCTGTGTGGCCTTGGATGCACCCACAGATCTTGTTGCTGACATTGTCACTGGAAGAATCACCTGCAACACCCATTTTGTCTTCTGTACCTTGCCTTCACACAACACATCCCAGCAACCCACATACAATGATTTAAGCAGTCATGAGGCTACTGTATACTATGGATCCCAGATTTCCATTTCAACTGGCAATAATGTGGTTACATTCAAGCTGAATGAATAATGAATGTACATTATTAAATTCAAGCTGAAGCAGGTCAGAGAACCACTCCCAGAATCCCATCTTTAAAGTTCTATTTTTGTGAATGGCTTCCTAAAACCTATACCATATGTGTGGGAGGCTGATTGAGAAGCAGAAACCATACTAGGCATTTCAAACAGAAGAAATTTAATACAGAAATCAGTTACAAGAGTGTGTGGGACTAATGATGGAAAGGTCAGATTGTTCAAAAATCATTAACTGCAGGAAATCTCTACCTCTTCTGGATTAGAGGAGTAAAACCATGCCCCTTGGCTTCACCTGCCCAAGTTCAGCTTCTTGAGCAGGGTGGGGTCCTTATGCTGTCCCTGCAGCAGCGACAATGTGGACTTTTCCCTTGGCTTTGGCAGCTGCTACCTGTTTTGTCATTACTTCCAGAACATTCCCTTTGCAATCCCTGTGGCCTCCATCACTGGGACCCCTTAATGCTGCTGCTGCTGCTGCTGAAATCAATGTAATTGTTACCACTACTCTCAGAACTGTTCCTGCTGCAGTATTACTATTACTGGCAGATGTCACTGGGGATGGCTTCAGAAACTGTAAGCAAGAAGAGAGTTACTTCTTCCTTCCTGTAACTGTATGGATTCTCTCTCAGTTCCTCCCATAAGCAGATGACATAGAAATAAGACAATTTCCTTAAGAGTATAGATGCAACATAACATCCTCAAAGATTTTTCTCCTAGTTGCGTGCCACCCAACTTCATTCCTTCCTGCAGTGACTCATTATTCTGTCATCTACCAGGTTTTGCCATTCCATTCACCAGTGTACCCTTGGGCTACCTCCATTCATCGCAAATAATGAAAAATGCCACCATAACCCCCAATATACAAATGTGTCCCTGCTTTCTGTTCTTCCAAGCCTTTGTTGTCTAACAGGGTTGCAGGATCATGTGTCAACCTTATATTTAGTCTTCTATGGAACCACTATCCTGCCCTCCAGAAGGGCTGCACCATTCTATTTCTCTATGGTATCATCACATAGTTATCCCTGAGGCATAATCACCTCGTTAGGCATTCACCACCAAAATCTATATGAGACTATTTCCATTTCTTCCACAATGAGAGAAGAAGAGAAAAGAAAAAGAAGAAAAAAAGAAACAACAGCAATGTGAATCCCATACCCCTCTATTATATTCCCTTCATTACTGACATTTAGTTTTGAGTATTGTCTTTGTTACAATTAATGAAAGAGCACTACAATTAACCATAGACCCTATTTTGCAATAATTGTGCTTTTTCCTTATACCTTCCCATTTTAATGCCTTGCAATGGTAACCTTCTCCTTCAAGTAAAAACTTTCTTATTTAATCATCATCATTGTTCACTCCAGGTTTCACTATGTTAGACAGTCCTGGTTTTTACCCTCTATCTTTCCTTCTTTCATCATACATACCCCTAGCTTCCTATTTCAACCATAGTCACCTCCAGCTTTGTTCAATATATTTACAATATTGCCTAGCCATCACATAGTATTGTGCTATCCATGTCTGGATCTTTACAATCAACCCTTTTGAATGTTCTGAACTCCTTCAGCACTAGGTGCCCAAACTCTACCAAACTATGTTCTCAACTTTAACTCTTAGATTTTATTGAAAGCTAAACTTGAGTTGGTTCATATTAGTGAGACCATATTATTTGTCCTTTAGTTTCTGGCTTATTCAGCCCAACATAATGTTCTTAAGTCTCATCCACATTATTGCATGCTTCATGACTTTATTCTATCTTATAACTGCATAATATTCCATCATTTGAATATACCACAGTTTGTCCAATTATCCTTTAGTAGACATTTGGGATGTTTCCATCTCTTGGCAATCATGAATAATGCCACTATAAACATTGGGGTGCAAATGTTCATTTGCGTCCCTGCTTTCCATTCCTCTGAACATATGCCTAGTAATGGGATTGCTAGATCATACAGTAATTCTATATTTAACTTTTTGAGGAATCACCAAACTGCCTTCCAGAGCAGTTGCACCATTCTGCATTCCCACCAACAGTGAGTAAGTGTATCTATTTCTCCACATCCTCTTCAACACTTCTAGTGTTTTTTTGTTTTTTTTTTTTTCAATACTGGCTATTGTAGTAGGTATGAGATGATATCTTACTGTGGTTTTGATTTGCATTTCCCTAATCATAAGTGAAGTTGAGCATCTTTTCAGATATTTTTGAGCCATCTATATTTCCTCTTTGTAAAAGTCTACCCATGTCATGCCCATTTTTAAATTTGGTTTGTTTGTCTTTTTGTCAGTGAGTGGTAGGATCTCTTGATATAGTCTAGATATTAAATCTTTATCCAATATGTGGTTTCCAAATATTTTCTCCCACTGCGTAGGCTGCCTTTTACATTAACCTGGTCTTTTATGATTGTATAATTATATTGCAAAAGGAAAAAAACAGTCAGTTGCCTGTGTTTGTATGGATCTATTTGGGGGTGTTTTATTTTGTTCCATATATGTATGTGTGTGTATATATATATACACACACACACACACACATACATGTCAAGACTACACTGTTTTAGTTAACTGTGTCTAATGTAAATATTAGAATTTGGTAGATTGCAATACTTGTGGTCAATAAGACAGAAGGATAGGAAGTAAGGGATGTTGGGGTTTTCTTTTATGTTTAATTTCATTTTCCAGAGCAATACAAATGTTCTAAAAATGATCATGATGAATACACAAATATGTGATGGTATTGTGAACCATTGATTATATACTTTGGATTGATTTTTATGTGTATGAAGATATTTCAATAACAATACATTAAAAGTAAAAAGAGTGTAGATGAAAAATCATTATCAAAGTAATAGAAAAGTAAATCCTTTTAGTATATATAAAAAAAAGACTGCCAGTAAAGAGAAAAGTGGCATTGGGTTTATGCCATAATGCAGGAATAGTTTAACATTAGAAAGTCTTTTAATGTCATTCACCACATTAATAGATTGAAGGAGAGAAATCATAGGATTATCTCAGAAAATGAAGAAAAAAAGCATAGGATGAAATCCAATATCCAATTATGATTAAAAGCTTTTTAACAAACTTGAAATAGAAGACAATTTTCTTAAACTTTATGACATAAAGTCTTAAACTTTATGACAAAACCATCAGCACCATCATATTAATGTTGAAATGATCAATATTTCTATGAAAGCCAGAAATAGGCAACTGGATGTTCTGGAGTTCTTGTCCAATGTGATAAGGCAGGACAAAAACTATTGTATAAAACTACAAAGAAAAAATTGTCGTCATTCAGAGACTATAAAATTGCCTTCATTTTAATTTCCAGACTATTCAAGCAAACCCTAGGAAATGGGTCAAGTTAATTTATTGCTTATGGTTTGGAGGCTAAAAGAAAGTCCAAATCAAGGCATCATCAAGACAATATTTTCTTCACCAAGACTGGTTTCTGGGGCTGGCAAGGCACCTGGAAGCATCTCCTGATTTCCCTTTTCTCTGGATTCCATTGATGTTCAGCTTCTGGCTTCCTATGGCTTTCTCTCTCCATACATCTGAATTTCATTCCATTGATAAAGGACTCCAGTAATAGGACCAAGGTCCATCCTAACTGAGGTGGTCTGTACCTTAACTGAAGTAATCTCATAAAAAATCCTACTTTCAATGGGTTGCATTTAAGAACATATTTTTTCTGGGGTACACACAGTTTAAAATCACCACACCCATAGAAAATCCAAGAAAATCTATAGATATACTATTCAGATCAGTAAGCTTCCTAGATATAAGGCTAAGTCAATAAAAGCCAATAAAACACAAGACAGCAACAACCAATTAGAAAATATTATTTTAAAAAATCACATTCATCAGAGCATAAAAGCATGAATGTACTTAATTCACAAAACGTGTACAAAACATTTCATTGACTTTTATTGAATAATACCAAATAATATCTAGACAATATGATTATATCTTATTCATGGATAGAAAGGCTTAATATCATGAAGGTGTTAATCTGTACATTTATATTATTCCAATATATATTCCAGTATTTTTCTTAGAACTTGATCTTGAAAGTGATATTGAAAAATATCAGTGGAAAAGAAGAGCTAAGATTGTTTTGAAGAGTAATACCCTGTTAGATGTCATTGCTTATCATTTTAATAACTTAAATTATTTTCTGTGGCTTGAGGATATATTAATAAACCAATGGCAAAAGCAAATGGATCATCAAGAAATAGACCCATGCATATCCTGAATATGTTCAATTTGCAATATGGGCGGCATGATATGACAAATGAATGGAGAAATCCATAATATTTAATAAGTGATAATGAGATCATTGACTAGATTATAAAAATAGAATAAAACAAAACCTGTACCTCACACCAAAAAAGTTCATTTGGCTTAAAGACTTAAATATGAATAACAAATATTTTACCCATTTAAAATTAAATATAGGAAAATATGGCTTTGTTGTAGGGGCTTATTAAACAAATATCAGAAAATATGCAAAACAAAAGAAAAAATAGGTAAATTAGGCTATATTACAATTTAAAATTCTAGGTACCACAAATAAAAGTTAAGTACAAGTTAGAAAACTGGTAAAAATAAATTACAATAATATATAACTGAAAATATAATACCCATAATGTAAAAAGAGGATCCCTATAATCAATGAGATAAAGTAACAATAGAAAAAAAAGTTATATGAGACTGCAACATTATATTTATAAAATAAAATAAAATCTATGGCAACTAGTCATGGAAATAGAATTTAAAACAGCAAAGTACAATTTAACAACCATGAGATGTTACGATCTTTGCCAGCATGATAATACAAAAAGATGACAAGAACTCTGTGGGCCAGGAACTCAAACACATTGCCAATGGGAGTGTGAATTTCTTCTGCCACTTTGGTGAGTAATTTGTCAATATATATGAAGTTGAAGAGATGCATAGATAAACAACTCAAAATTCCCTGAGGTAAATGTTCTTCCTAGAGAAATCCACACACATGTTCAAAAGAAGGCATGTCCAAGGATGTTTTCTGGCTCATTATTAGTTCTAATCTGCAGGCTGCTGCAATATGTATCAAAAACAGAACAGCTTTTGAAAAGGGGAATTTATTAAGATACAAGTTTACAGTTCCAAGGCCATGAAAATGTCCCAACTAAAGCAAGTCTATAAAAATGTCCAAATTTAGGCTCCAACAAGAGGTTACCTTCACTCAAGAAAGTCAATGAAGTTCAAGGCTTCTCCCTCAGTTGAAAAGGTACATGGCAAACATGGTGACATCTGCTAGCTTTCTCTACAGGCTTCATGTTTCCTGAAGCTCCTCCAGGAGCATTTTCCTTCTTCATCTCCAAAGGTCTCTGGCTGCATGGGCTCTGTCATTCCTTGTGGCTCTAAAGCTTTTTTCAAAATGTTTCTTCTTTTAAAGGATTTCAGTGAACTAATCAAGTTTACTGGAATGGGTGGAGTCATGTTTCTCTCTAATCAAAGGTTAATCTCACAATTAGGTGTGTCACATCTCCATGGAGATAATCTAATCAAGTTTCCAACCTATAGTACTAAATAGAGATTAAAAGAAATGGCAGCCTCCACAAGATGGATCAGGATTAAAACATGGCTGTTTTTCGAGAATCCATAGTCCTTTCAAACTGGCACATTAGTAATAGCTAAAAACTGGAAATAATCTAAAAGCCTATCACTCTAGTGGATAAGTGAAACGGTGGTGCATGCATAGAGTGGAAAACTCTAAACCAGTTAAAATTAATGGTTTGAATGTATGTGGATCAACATGAATAAATCTGGAAACAAAATGCTCAGTGAAGACAACAAATGCAAAAGATATATATGTAAATTATGATATAATTATGTTAACTGTAAAAGCACATAAAGTTGTTAACAGACTGTTTACAACTACACACATATGTGTACACACACAAACTTTGGGATATTTGGGGAATGAGATAGAAGTTGGAGTTTCAATTGTAATGGTAAGGTTTTTTTTTTTTTTTTTTTTTACATAGGCAGGCACTGGGAATTGAACTTGGGTCTCTGGCATGGCAGACAAGAACTATGCCACCGAGCCATTGTGGCCCACCCATAGGGTTTTCTTTTGTTAAAGAATAAAGGATCTGAAGCAAATGTGGTAAATACTTACTGTATAAAATCTATGTTTAAAAATACCTCAAAATGTTTCAGAAAAAAATTAGAAAGATGAAGGAATGACTTTGACAATTTTAATGCTAGGAGCATTTTAATTTTTATATTTTCTTCTATGTTCAATTTCCTTGTCTTAACATCAGTACATTTTATTTCTATTTAATTTACAATATATAGAAATTAAGTTGATCAGGTTTTTCTCCCTAAAAAAAAAAAAAACTCTTATTTGTATTGATCTTAATGACTTCAATATTTTTTCATACATAGATCCAATATTCACCCTTCAGAAACAAAATGCATGCCAAACAAACCAGGAGTCAATCAGGGAAAGTATTCAACTTATGGGTACTTTCTGAGTTTTTCTTCTCACCGCCCTGCCCATCTTTTATTGTCCCTCTAGCTTCACTCCAGAAGAAGCTAAGTAAGGCAGATAGAAGGTTTCCAAGCCTGCTTGGACCCTCCTGCTCAGCATCAATTTTACTGTGGAGGGAACCTAATGAAAACACGACAGCTCCTTGGCTCCAGTCGTCCACCACACCACTTCTGGAAAACTGTATGTCCCTCCCCTCCAACAAGACTTTTGCAAGATGCGAATTTGTTAGCGTCTATCTGTGGACATTCTACTGTAGAAAATAACTTGATTCCAACAGATCTGTAGGTCCACAGCTCAAGGATATGCATCTGGAGGGCTGAGTGCTCTCCCTTGACCTCCTGTGCAAAGTCTTGGACAAAAAAGGAAGCCTCTTCTGGCATTTTGATCAAATGTTCTCCTTGCCCTATAAACCTAAACCGTCAAAATGGGATCGTCAGTCCCGAGGATCAGGCACATCGCCAACATTGGAACCGTTTTTGCTGACGTTGCATGGGAATGAATAGTGCTTATCCTCAGCTCATAGACTGAGCTCAGACAGGTTGAAGGACTTGCTCAGGTCACATATTGGGTTTAAGGCAGAGGAAGGTTTTCAATCCTATTCTTCCACATTTCTATAAGTTGAGCTAGTGCAAGACAACATGAGAACTAACAAAAGCCACACTTTTAGCCCTACCTCAGGACTCTCTTCAAACAAAGCTGTTAGGTAGATGGTTAGGAAATTAACAGTTGTGTGGACTCAGGGAGAGGCTGCTGTGCACCAGCATATCACTGTCCTTCGTGAATGGCCGTAACCCACCTTATAGAGGCTGTGACACTGCCGAGTGGGGGTTCCCCCTCCCTTAAAAGGATCACCCTACACATGCTTGTTAACTGACTAAAGAGTATTTCAATTATCAAATGATCAATTCCAATTATCAAATTAAATGATAATTCTTGTCTTTAAAAAGGAAAGAGAAGAAAAATTTTAGAAACAATTAATACAAAAATTTTCTCCAGATTTATCTTGCATTTTGTGTGTCCAAGCACTGACAATACCAGCTCATTTTATTCATGGTGGGTACCATACCCATTTAGAGGCAGTAAATGTCTTTATGTCACATGAGTAATTAACTAAATAAAATGCAATATATGAGTCCATTTTCCCAGGGTATAAGCTCGTCCTTGGAAGGAAATGTGATCATTAGAAGGGTTTGAATCACTTTTTTTTTTCTGTTTCAAAGTATCAAATATTCCCAAACAAAATCTAATGCATTGAGATAATTTTCTTCAATAAAAGGAATAGCCTCCCCCTGTCACCCTTTCTTAATGAAGAAAGTTAATTTCATGGAATATTTGAAAAGTCAGAATCCACACTCAAGATTTCTATGAATTAAAATAAACTGGTAGGAAACACTTAAGGGAAGACACTGATTTCTATTTAATAAGATTTGTGTATGTTTTCCTAACTATACATCCTTCAGGTAAAATAAAACGTTATGTTAACACACAACAAACATGCACATGGGATAAAAATGAATTCCTTTTCCTCTTCTGAATAAAAGGAATGTCAGTTACTGGGCCCATGATACACCCAGTTAGATACACAGAGGAAAGAAAGTGATTAAATAGGTTTTCATTTGGTCCATTGTTCCTGTATTCAGTCTTGATGATAATGCACTCAAACACAATCGATCACTGATTTTAATTTCCTTTATTGTGTTGCAGACAGATGAAAAAGGAGAATTAAATGAAGGGGTTGTTCAGCCGGGGCTGTTCATTGTCTCCAGTGCAGATGCCACTCTCATTCTGCACGTTTTGTAGCCTGAGTGTGGCTGAGCAGCAATGCACCTAAATCATCAAGTAACACTTCCTGCATTTCACGAAGCACTCTTCTCAGGCGTGGAGCTAGTAAAGACTGACAGCCTCACTCCTTACGTACAAGAGGGGATCATATATTAATGAGGTTAATTTTCATGAGTCACGTAATTAAAAACAGTGACATATTTTGTAATGTATGCCATTTTAGAAAAATTATAAGGCATGCCAGAGACCCGAGTTGGAGTCCCAGAACCTGCCTATGCAAAAAAAAAAAAAAAAAAATCACAAGACCAATAATAGATACCTCTGACCATACCAAGGACACACTGACTGATTGCATATTTGCTAAAATGTTTGATTGCAATATGCTGGGCAATTTATTTCTGGTTCTTTTTATTTTTCCCATATAAATCGTAGCTATAATTTATAATACAGAGAGAATGATAGAAATAGTTGAACTTATGTGTAGAGGTAGGGAGAAAATGTTTTCTTCTTTAACTTGAGAATTTTCTATAGGAGTAGAGTAAACTATAAAGAAATAATCTGTAGTTGAACATCTGAAATTTGTTCAGCTTTATGTTCAGTAAGAATACAGAATTTAAGCATTTTATTCAGTACCCAGCTTTATTACTCAATCATCATCAGGTCTAAAGCCCGTAAGTGTGTAAAATTGTTTCTTCAAGAAACTTTTTCAAAATGATGGTTGGCTTTTTCCTGAAAGTGGATCCTCCCTCACTCTCGAAGCCTTCAGTCTTATTGGAATGGCAATATCATAAAAAGTGAAGTCTGTTGTGACTAAACCAAGCCTCTTCTTCTGGACAACCTTCGCTGACACACCCTTCCTGGGTCCCTGCCACTCCTGCTTGTCCCCCTCTTGTTCAGCACCAATTACCCAAATGTTCTTTATTTGTGTCAACACATCTTCTCCACTTGACCATGTGCTCCTTGAGGGACAGAATGTCCTCAGGGCCAAAGGCAAGGCTTGGCATCTGAGTTCAGTAAATTGCAAAGAATAGTCAAAGGATACTCATATTACAATAAAATCCACTTTCAAAGTTGCCTTTTTTTTTTTTTTGCTTTTTTGTATGCTGTGTGGCAGGGTCACATTTCATTATTTTTCCATGTGAGTAACCCATTGCTGCAGCACCATTAGTTGAATTTTTTATTGTTTTTGTTTGTTTGTTTGTTTTGGGAGACGTGCACGGACCGGGAATCAAACCCAGGTCTCCCGCATGGCAGGCAGGAATTCTACCACTGAACTACGCTAGCATCCCTAATTCCCTTGTTTTTAAATTTCTGGATATTTCAAGATATCCAGAGCACGCTTAAAACATTCACATCTGTATGGAAAGTCTTTTGTGCAGCCACGAACCAAGGAAAAGAGTGATTTGCCCTCCCTCTGGGAGTTACCATCACTTCTTCGTATCACTGTTGATCTCTACTTTCCTTCACCAGGGTGAAACCTCATAGTGTCCTCTCACTTATTCTCCATATCCAAATAAGGTGGGATGCTACAGCCACAGCTGACTGTTCCCACAGGGCCCCTGTGTGCTGGTTTGAGTCTGTTATGTACTCAAGAAAAGTCTGAGTTCCATCCTGCACTTGATCTGTGAGTGCAGATCTTTTGTGGGTGACACCTTTTGCTTAGGTTGTTTCCATAGAGATGTGACCCAGCCCATCAAGTTGGGTCTTAATCCCCTTGCTGGGGTCCTTTATGAGAGCATAAAAGGCAGAGACTTTTTGGAGAGAGCTCAGAGAAGCTAAAAAAAAAAAAAAAAAAATGCCCCCAGAGAATCTAAAAGAGAAAGAAATGCCCAGACATTTTGGGGACAGCTTTTGAAACCAGAACCAGGAAAGAAGGACCAGCAGAGGTTGCCAAGTGCCTTCCCATGGGACAGAGGAACCCTGGATGCCAGCAGCCTTTCCTCAGAGGACTTATCTTACCCTGGATGCCTTAATTTGGGTATTTTCTTGGCCTCAGAACTGTAAATGTGTAACGTAATAACCCCCCATTGAGAAAGCCAATGCATTTTTAGTATATTGCATTTCAGCAGCTTTAACAAATGGAAACATCTTGTTACACAGGTATTCTTAGAACTCTAATGTGTCAATTACAAGACCCCAGTTATACTAACCGTCTTCCTTTTGGATATTGTAAGAAATCGAGTATAATTTTGTGATTGTTACAATTGAACATTTTATTCTATAGTAAGTGATGGCATCACAGAATGTTTGTCTTCTCAAAAGCATTATGGCAACTTTTGTTTTGATCTAAAGTAATTTATTCTATATAATATTGTAACAGACAGTTGAAGAACACATGCTTATAAATCAATTCTTATCATTTTCTTTCTCTACTTGGAGTTCTTTTACAAAAGCCTATAGCATGAAAATTCTTTCTATGTGCCGCTGTCTGCTCCAGCCCCAGTGATGTCAGAATTTGGGTGTATGGAATTAAAACCTGTTGCCACTTTAAACTCGAGTACTTTGAGAATATAATTTTTTTTTAAATCCTAAAATATGAAAACTTTTAAGAAATTAAACAAACATGAAAATTAAAATCCACCTCAGCCTGCATAAAATAGAAAAGTTTTCCTGTGGCTCACATAATAGGAAAACAAATAACTAAGTTCAAGGTCATAGTCCCATTCTCCATCCTCACCATGGGTTCTGGATACCAGGTTTAGAATGGGACCAAAACCTATTGCAATCAATAATAATAATCATAAAAAGTGCATCCCTATAATTCTATGGAACCTCTTTCCATAAATTTTCACTTAATGGAATTGAATCGTAAGTGGCTCTGAGGCTTTCATAGCATTCTCTTTGTCACATGGGGAGACAGCACAAGAAGCTCCTTTAAATGTCAGACTTCAAGGTCAAGGAAATGAGGAACAGTGCCTTTGTGTTCACTTCCTACTGAAACATGGCACTGTGTGAACTGGTTACGCTAATGGAAGGCAAGAAATAAAGATATATAAAAAAAGCAGACTTTAAATATATCCAAACAAGAGGGCTCTTTAAAAAGCAGACTTTAAATATATCCAAACAAGAGGGCTCTTTTCTCTTGCCATAAAAAGGCATAATAAAATAGCCAGCTGAAGAAAAGTGTATGTATAATGGCAGGTACTCTGTAAAGTCGTGACTTATAATCCACGCATTTTTGTCAATGACACACTTCTCTTTGATTCTGCAAACCAGAGAACTGGTGCTAATTAAAAATGAAATAGCATATAAAAATATGTTATTTATGTTATAAAAATAAGGGTGAAGACAAATATTAAGTAGAATGATCAAAATGTGGAAATAGAAAGGCATCCATGATTGCTTTAAATCACTACCTCAGACCTCCTAGATTACTGTTTCCATTTCCTTATTTACTTCACAAAAATGATTTGATAAATAATGAACTACTTTTTGTGAAACTCTTGCATCCTTAAATAATGACTAAAATAGGAAGATAAGTGATGGTCAAAGAGGAAGTGTTCTTTTCTGGCCCTGAAAAGGTTTCATATAGTGACATCATCTATGAGATTTTGACAAGCTATGCAGGGATGAAATTCTAATTCCTGAACCACATCTCATGGGAAGCAGGGAAGAGTTATTTACAGTAAATCTCGGACATGGCGTACTTGATCTCCCTAAGACATCAAAGCTCTCTACTATCTTTGATGAGATAAAATCAAGCGTCATTTGTGCATCCTTTTCCCCACACCCAAAATTGACTTGGTCAACTGTCAATTCCTCCTGGAAGAGAAAAGTCATAGCATTCAATTATCATGGTGTAGGACACAGGAAAAATAAAACCTCTGTGGCTCCTTTGTTGTAAATGGTGGGGGGGGGCAAATTGCAAAGGACTAATACTAGAGTCTCAGATTTCTAAAAAAAATCTAAGTTGTTCCTATTTTCTGCAGCGCTCTTACCACTAAATTAGAAAAGATACTAAGTAGCATTGAAACTGACAGGGAATAGGAACTGATCTCAACAAAACTACCCAGAAATGGAAGGAAGTCTTAGCTTTAAATGTCGAATCCAAATTGATCTGCAGACAGAGAAAGACTCCCTCCTGGAAAAAAAATCTTGTAGCCAAACATTCATCAATACAGACAAAAGACAAGCTTAGCAAACTCCTTACAGTGCCACTGAAGCTGTTTGATGAACCACAGGACAGAGACAAAGCTCTCTGTTAAAAGTGCAATCTGAGGCCCTCCACCTAACCCATCAACTGCAGCAAACACAAACATCTCTTAAACACAAATGTGTAGGGGGTGGAAAATGAAAGAGCGATTTACTGAATTGGAAAGAAAGCTCCAAATAAGTCAAAAGCATTGTCTGAAATGTCTGAAGTTGTGGGTTATAATCCAATACCCAATGATGCAGCAAAACATCTGCAATCAACTGCTTGGAAAAAATCAACATTCAGCACTCCAAAACTTAGCTAACTACTTACTTAGAGTCCTATACATATGGGTATGCTTCTACACACATCTGGGGCAGGATGGGACTGAATGGGTGAGGCCAATGCCATTCATGGAAGAGATGATGAGTGCTGAGTATCAGAACAACCATCTCTTCTGCCTGGCTCAAAACACTTCTGCAGATAACACCTTCTCCCGGACACTTAGGAGTTTGCATGACACCTAGATGTGTAGCTTCAGTGCTTAGCTCTGAACAAATTCATCTTCTCCAAGAAGTACACTTGGCTTTCCATTTTGCATGGCTTTTCTGGTTGGATCAATTGTCCAGGGAGAAGTGTGATATGAGAAAGAGGAAACAAAAAGATCTCGAAAAAAGGCATAAGGATGAAATATGGGAGTAGGTACATGTTCTAGTTTGAAAGATGCTAGAATGCAATATATCAGAAATGTAGCAACTTTTAAAAAGGAGAATTTATTAAGTTGCAAGTTTACAGTTCTAAGGCCATGAAAATGTCTAAATTAAGTCAAGGTTATAAAAAATGTTCAAATTAAGGCATCCAGGGAAAGAGATCTTGGTTCAAGAAGGCTGATGATATTCGGGATTTCTCTCTCAGTTGGAATGTCATATGGTGATGTCTGCTAGCTTTCTCTCCAGGCTTCTTCAATGGCTTCCTCTGGGCTCTGTATGTTCTGCTGGTTCTGTCAGTTCTGGTGGCTCTAAAGCTTTTCCCAAAATGGTTCCCTCTTAAAGGGCTCCAGTAACCACCCCCAACTTGAATGGATGGAGACACATCTCCATCTAATCAAACGTTACCACCCACAAGTGGGTGTGTCATATCTCCATGGCAACTATAAAGAAGATTCTATCCAGCAATATTGAATGAGAATTAGAAGATATGGCTTTTCTGGGGTATACAGCAGATTTATACTGGTACAGTACACACAGTGAATTTGTGTCTCAAGTTAATGTTTGCTAGATAGTATCCATTGTACATGATGTGGTCAACCATGAGATGGACAAGATGAATCATTTGGTGGATATTGGCTAAACTCCCTCCTATGCTACCTACCCATGGGGCTGCTGTGCCATGTTGGTAGGAATGTAAGCTCTGTACTCAATAGTATGAGCTCCTTCTAAGACTAATCTAGATGTTCTTGGTCCTGTGAGCAGCAGAAAACAATGCTGAGCTCTTGATATGAGAACCTCCCTCAAGGAGACCATCCAGCCTCTTGGTGGCAAGCTGACCACATTGGACACCTTTCTCCTGTGAATGGGAAGTGAGTCATCCTTCTGGGAATTGACACCTTGCTGGATATGGATTTGCTTTGCCTGCCTTCAGTGTTTCTGCCCGAATTATTATCCAAGGAGTTGCAAAATCCTTAAATTACTGATTTGAGATCCGATATAGCATCTCAGAAAGATATATCTATTTTAGGGTGAAAGAATTGAGGCAATGAGCACATGACCATAAGATCCACTGTTCCTATCAAATATATATATCACACAGAAGCAGTCAGGCAGAAAGAGTGCTGTTGTTGCTTATTAAAAGCATAGTTAAGGTTTTCCAGCTGTAGAGTGACACCTGGATAGAGTCGGAGTGCTGCTATTCAGGATATACCACATGCACTAAAACTATGGTATCAATATGGTGCTAAGCCCTCTCTGTCTAGGATAACAAGCCCAGGATTCAAGGATAAAGCGAGCAGCCAAAGTCAACCAACTATTACAAGATCTATGAATAATTTGAATAAAAGATATAACAAATCCAAAATCTCCCATTGTATTCCCTGGTGTTCTCTTTTCTTATAGAATGAGGTGCTGGCCCCACTGAGCTGGAGCCTTCTAATCCCTCCTTGTTTCTTCCTTCCACCAAGTCCCCAAGGAGCCAGAAGACCCCACAGAGGACCCATGGAAACCAGGGTGACAGGGCTTAGAGCCCCTTTCCCCCACCAGTGCAACAAAAGGAGGCAGACCCAGGACAGTTTGGCTATAGGACTGGGGAAGATGCAGGAGAGGAAGGGAGCAGGCTCCATGGGACCCCCACAAAAAGAAGGGTCCTCTCTCCCTATCACTTTCAGTGACATACTTGGAAAATGTGTCTCCACAATCCAAGGTCCCCATGAATTAGAGACATAGTAAGAAAACCCCTTCAACCAAGAGGCACAGTAAGGTTTTCTCTGAAACTGATTTTCAGACTGCTCACTTTGGACTTCTTATTCCAACATAAAAAAGGCATAATTACATTTTTTTTTTTGCCATGATTACTATCAGGAGCTCAGGTTACTACATCATAAGGGAGGAGTATATCTGCATTTGGAGATATATGGGGTGTCCTTTGTGTTTCTGTGCCTGATGATGACCATGAACGAACAGTTACAGTAACCATGGCACACAAAGGGCAAGACAACCAAGAGATCAAATCTTTCAATGATGAAGTTCTGGGCCCTCCCCCAGGAAAGAAGTCTAGTTCAATAGAAGTGCTGGCTGAGGAAGAAGGACCTCTAGAATGAGTGAGAGAGAGGTTGATGCCAATCAAGGTCTTCATACAAGTTGCATCAAGTGGGCTGTAGCTTGTCCCCTTAAACTTACTGTGTTGTAGGGGGGCAGATATTGCAACCAGTCCCCACCTTAAATGTAGTGACAGAGTACATTTAACCAAGGGAGTGATGTTAACCTGAGACTGAGGAGCTAAAGCATAGCAGCTTAGCAGCTGCCCCTTTCTCATTTCATTTTTAGCCTCAGTTGTGATGAACAGTGCCATGGGAACACTGTTCACTTTGCAATACCTCAAACAAGCTCTACCTAAATTAATGCATTCTGATAGAGAGCTTTCTGAGAGGCCAATAGAACTTGCATGTCCCAATTGTAGACACAGCTTGAAGGGGGGTGGGTGAGGGCTAATACCTTCTGCAGTGACCCATAGGATACCAATGGATAAAAGCTATGGCCTCCTGACTTTCAATGAAAACATTTCTGGGAAGTTTTCAGTTTGTTTCTAGGAAATTCTGGAAGAATTGGGCCCCATTGCCTTTAGCAGTGAAAGCAATCATGCACACTTGTATTGGCTATTTGTCTTTCTGTGTTTGTCCTCCTCCCTTCCTGGCTTTTGCTTCCTGAGATCACCTCCTAGATAAGCGGCCTGCCTTTAGATCTCTTCTCAAACTCCAATTTCAGAGAAAACCAAACTAAAACACACAGAAGATCTCTGTTGGGAATTGAATTATGTACTCCAGAAAAATATGCTCTATATAAAATGTGGATTTTATATAGAACCTTCTAAAGATGTCATTTTTAATCAAAGTGTGGCCAACTGAATCAGTTTGAGCTTTAATCCAGAATACTGGGGCACTTTATAAGAAGAATGACATTCTGACAGAGAACGTCAACATGAGGAACCACATGGAGGAAAAGAAGCCAGAAGTCAACAAACCCCAGAAGAAAAAGGAGAAGACATCACCATGTGCATTGCCATGTGACAGAAAAGTCAAGGACCAAGGGTTGCCTGCAGCTGGCCCCAGAACACTGGACATCAGGGAGAAAGTGTTTTTCTTGCTAATGCCTTGAGTTTGGATTTTTCTTAGGTTCAAAACTATGAGCCAATAAATTCCCATTATTTAAGCCAACCCTTTGTATGGTGTTTGTTGCAGCATCTGAGAAACTAACACAGTCTCCAAAATTTCATTTGTCTGCTCTATGACAAATGTAATCACTCATGCTGAAAGTGTAGCTGCATTGAATATTGGATAAGGAATATTTATTATTTAGAGCCCAGGAACAGGATGAGTCTGGAGTATATGCCAGATGTGAGATTTTTTTCTCTTTTGCAGAATCTTCACTGTAAAACTTGGCAGAGATGCTGAAAACTCACAGTCACAGACAGACGAGTTATTGCTATTGGAATTTTTAACAGTCAGGCAGATAACATATTTTCAGAGAAATATCCACCCCAGAGCAAAATTGGAAGCATTGGAGGGAATATACCTCATAGGCCTATAATTTTTCACCTTTCAGATTCCCTTACATAGCCAGTTCAAGCTCTCATCAATATTGCTTTGGAGCATTCGAAGCTGTCCCCAGTGAGCAGTCTGCTACTAGCGCTAACCACCTTCTAAGAAACGTGAAGTTCAAGAGTGTCTAAAAGCTTAGATCAATGAGTCGTGAAGAACTAAATGGGATGACCTGCCTTCACACAACTCTCAGACACTAAGTTCAGCACAGGGGAATGCTGATGAATGCGTTCGAAGGTGCAGCAGTTAAAATAATACGTAGCACTTAGCAATTTCCAGCCCCAAATTAGTTGCTGACTTTTTTTTTTTTTTTTTACATTCCATAGCTAGGCCTTTGAGGTATATGCTATTACTTTCAATTTTCACAATAGGAGAAAAGAGATTAAAAGTAACTTATTCTATAATATAGCAGTCAAAATCCAAAATTGAAACTCCCGAGTTTAGTAACATTTCTTCTGGCTCTATCAATTTGAGGAATTCAGACTGGACTGATGTGTCATCCAAGAAGTTATTATTTTTTTCTATGCACTATCTCTTGCTGTGCCCCAGCAGCAACTGAAGTTGATGAGTTCTTTGAATATGATGCTTCGGCTTCAAGCTCTTCAAAGTGAAGGATGTTTTTGTTGCAGGTCATAGAGATTCCAGAGAACCCAAACACTATTGCTGAAGATAGTGAAAAGATATTTTCATAATCCTTATTTATTTCTAATAGACAAAAGAGGAAGTGAAGACTAGAATGGGGCAGATTGACAGGTGGAAGCAGAGAATAGAATTGACACCTTTTTTTTTTGCCTGTCCACAGATAAGCAAACACTAAGGTACCATTCCTTTATTACGTTATTCAGTTGAATAGCTTTTCATTTAAAGCTCTCATTGCAGAATCTTTATGTGGAATTCCTTTTAAAATCTATTATAAAACTTTCTTTGAAAAGTGGTGAAAAATAAATCCATTAATCAAATTATTTTTAACTACCTTTTCACATGGACATAATTCCTCAAATTCTGGGCATGCTTGTATCCCCTAACAGCTAACAATTTTCTCAACACAGATGGATCTAATGAAGAGGAAAGCATTTAGAAGAAGAGCACGACACTAATAAGAATAAGTTGTTATGATCCCTGAAGCTGAATACTGTGACACTAAGTGCAAGTGCCTCTAAAACCTCTGAGATGCTTATGAAAAACAGAAGGTTTCTGGAACTCACCCAGGACCACAACTTACAATGTCTTAGGGTACAGTCCAGGTATCTAAGTTTTAAAAAAAGAAAAATTCCACACTCCCCACCTCCTACCACCACCATGTGTCTTACAAACTGTGTTCTGTAAAATTGGGAGAAGCAAATTCCTGCACATTATATTCTTAAGCCCCAAAGTTTGGCCAGCAGCAAGCTGCAAAAAGCCTAAATTATAGAAGCCTAATCAAATTAGGATTTATTTTTGTCATGTGCCAAAAAGTCTGCATGTAGGGAATTGTTTGTTTGGCTCCAACAGCCCTAGGATGTGGACCAGTGTCGCTGCATATCTTCTTGGCAAATCCTCATGACTTTTACCTTATACCAGCAAATAGCCTTGCTCAGCTCACATTCAAAGCAAGAAGGGGAAAAGGGATGCAATAGAAACAGTTGTGTATTTACTAGTACAACTAGAGGATTCCCAGAAGTCTCCCCCAGCAGTCTTCTCCCTCAGTCTCAGTGACCACCTTTTCACAGGCATCTCCAAATACATGGGAGACCAGAAAGCCGAGAAAAGTACAGCTTTGATTGGTTTCTCCCAACTGTGCTCTATTGCTTGGAACTTGCAAGTTAGTCAGGAAGATGGGGGACCAGTTACTGGATATGTAACTAACTTCTGTTAGTCAGGAAGATGGGAGACCACTTACTGTGTATACAACTAACAACATCTGCACCGCAGTTACAATTTTGTCCTCTCTCCCAGGGAGTTCTAGACACTTCTGTTTGTGGATTGCAAACAGGAGCATACCTGCACCCTGTAGAATGGCAATTGGGACCCCAGATCAGTGTATGGTAACTGGAGATTTATTACCAGTTTACTGAGGAATTTCATCTCGTTGGAGTATACGATGAAACATTTTTATTTATTCCTGCAAGTTCCTCATTTCCCCTGGTGAAAATCACCTTTCTCCTTAGATACTGGTTTCCCTGAGAGCATCTTTGTCCACACCTATAAATTTTCAGCCCCTGTTGGTTATTGGAACTGCATTAATGTTTAAAACATTCTGAAAGTTTAGATTTAGTTGCTTTAAAACTTTAATCTCAAAGTCCATACAAAACTCTTATCCTTTCCTCTTCTTTCAAGGACGGCTGGGAAGAAAGGAGAGCTACTCTCAGATACCTCCTCCTTTTAAAGCCAGCTCTTCTGTTGTAAGGCATAAGGAGGGAGAGGGAAAATGATTCCTTATCTGATTTACTTGCTAAATTGTTGGTACTTTTCCAGCCATACATCAGTTGTCAGCTGTGCATCAAATGTCGATATGTGGGCTTTTTTCAAAGGGCTTGTGAGATGGGCTGTTTGTAGAGGCTTTTATGTGATGGTGGGGGTGGGAGGCTGGAAGCGAAGGTGACTAATCTCCCTGTTGTTCATTTATCATACAGGAGAGCTAATGTGGCTGGGATGTTGCACCCCCACCTTCAGCTCCCATCCATGCTGTTCCACCCACACGTTCTTGCTACTTAAGCTCTAATGAATAGCCTTTGAACAGGCTACTAACAAAATGCTCAAGCCCACACGTCCACTCACCCAGAGGAAATTCAGTACATCTACCATGCCAGAGCAGAGAAGACAGTTTACGCGGTGGCTTAATTGTTGCCCCCTTCTTCAGCCTCGCTCGCTCTCTCTGCCCACTTCCCTTTTCCCTGCTTGGCTGAGATAGTCTCTTCTGCCTGTATCCAATACACATGATAGATTCCTTTACATGACAGATTCTTTCGTGACCTCCACCTTTGATTTCTTCTTGGAAGGCAAGCACCTATCACCCCTTCACAACTGAGAGAGTAGAAGGGATGAAGGAAACTCTTTTTCCTGAATTGTATGCTTTCTGCAAGACTCAAGCACTGCCTCATTTCACTTTTTCTTCTTAAAGTGGCTTAGGGTTAGGGCAGGAGTGGTGGTGGAGTTAGACACTGCTCAGTGAGTCCTGTGCAGAGGTGGCTGCCTCTAACAGCTGGTATGGGTAGCCAAACCTCAACTTTTGGAACTAGTCTCAATGGGCAAATGGGGAAAGCTCATATAAATGGGAAACCTCTTCACTGCTCCTAAATATTGTGTGAATCAATGAATCGATAACAAACCAGCAATATTTGGGGCAAGTAGAAAATATGTCGCTTTTAGCCTGTCATCAAAGAGCTGTAAAACAAACCAGAGAGAAAAGACATACCCAACAATAAGTACCACCCCAAAAGTGAATTTTCTTACATTTTAACAAAAAAGGTTTTAAACATACAAAAAAGGTGAAAGAATAGTGCAGTCATCATCTGTACATTAGTAATTAAATTCAACTGTTGACTTTTTCATATTTTTATCTATATCTACATCTAATTTTTGTGCTGACTCATTTGAAAGTACAATGCTGAAACTGCAACACTTCAATCTTCAATATAGCTACATGCATCCTTGAAAATGAGGATATTCTTTGACTACAATATCATTATCACACTTAAATAAATTAACAATACTTCCTGATACTGCATTTCATAGTTTTGTACCTTTTATTCTTAAATAGCGTTCCCTTTCCCCTTGAATTTAACTTTTTTACTAGGTCTTACTAACTTCTGCTTATGTCTGGTTGCAGTTTCTGATGTAATTTAAATTCCTCCTCTATCCGCTGTATTTCTCTAAATTACAAGTTAATCTAAAGACTTGAATTATAATTGAGGTTAAATATTTTTGGTGATAACCTTTCATAGTTGACAGTATGCATTTCATATTATAGAACATCAGGGGACAAATGCTGCCAGGTTTTCTCATTATTACTGGTTGCACTTAATCATATAGTTACCATGATAACTACCATACTATAAACAGAATATTAGCAAATAATCAGTGTAGTGACACTTTAGCACTGAAGGGATTATCTGTTTTCTGACAACCTCCACAAAATGGTTTTGCATCCACTTACCTAGATTGGTTACTTCACTGGGGATTGCAAAATGGTGATTTTCTTGTTCTACATTTCCATCTATAACCATCTGGCATTCTTTACAGACCGGGATTAAAATACAGTTCTCCCTAAAAGGGAGTATAATGCTTAATTCTTTGCCTTTCATCACCACTTTTCAGATAAGAATTTGGTATAATAATGAGATTTTTCTATTTTGCTGCTGTTTATCTCCCTTTGTTAATTTAATTTATTACTGCCACCACCAACACCATCATCATCCTCACTGATATTACTGATGGTTCACTATGGGCTCTAAAGGTTTATTTGTTCGATTTGTTATAATCAATTTCAAACATTTTTCGTCTTGGTGCTCAAATTGTCCCAAAGGCATAGCCATAAACATCTCTTCGAAGCTAACTACTTTGCCCATTTGTAAGGCTCTATTTGTCTTGAAGCGCTCCCTTGCTTTCTGAAATAGTAACATGTCCCAGGAAGACTGGTAAATTTCTCTGCCCTCACCTGGAATCAGACATTTCTATAAAGAGCCCCGGTTCCACTTGAAGGGCCAAGTTCTGTATCCTAGGCTTTCTCACTGCTACCGATATACCTTAACATCTAACAAATGCATTTTTAAATTATGGGTTATACAGATATTTGCACATTTGCATATGATGCGTTGTTTTGCACCTGCTGTTTTAAAGATTTTCTTTTTGGCCTGTCCTTCAGGATTTTATTATGATTGATATGGATCCCTTAGAGTTCACTCAGCTTCTTAAATGTGAAAATTGATGTTTTTCATCAATATTAATTTTGGGATGTTGAAAATTTCTTTAAACATTTTTCTGCGTAGTTTGGGTACCTCCAATATATATCTGTTGATGCACTTGATGGTGTTTTCCATTTCTCTGAGGGTCTATTCATTTTTCTTTTTGCTTTTATTCTCTCTGTTCTTCAAATTGCATAATGTCCACCAATTGATCTTCAAGTTTCCTGCTTCTTTCTTCTCCCGGTTAAAATCTGTTGAGCTCCTGTAATGAATTTTTCATTTATGGTATTGTACTTTTCAAATCCAGAATTTCCATTTATGTTTTTATAGCAAATTATTTCACATTATTCACATTCTCTATTTTATAAGATATGTCACCATGCCTTCTTTCCTTCTTTAAGCATGGTTTCTTTTAGTTCTTTGACATATTTACAATGGCTGCTTTGAAGTCGTTATCTGTTAAGTGTGACATTTGAGTCCTTTCACAGGAAGATTCTGATTTTTGTTGTTGTGGTTTTCCTGTGCCTGGCTCCACTTTCCTGTTTCTTTGTATATTTCATAATGTTTTGTTGAAAACCAGATATTTTAAATAATATATTATGGCAACTTTGGAAACTGACACACATACCCCTCTGTTTATCAAAGACTTGTGTGTTGCTTTTTCTTCTTATTTGTTTAGTGATTTGGCTTTCAACTGGAGTTGAATAATTAAAAAAACTGTTATATGTTCATTTGATGATGACTTATCAGCACTTTTTGAAAAATGAATTATTGATACACACACATCAATATGGATGGATCCAAAATATGCTCATTTAAGTGAAAGAAACCAGACTTAAAAGACTATATACTATATCATTCCATTCCTATGACATCTAAAAGTGAAACTACAAGAAAGGAGAATATACTGTTAGTTCCCAAGGTTTGGAGGTGGAAGAGAGATTGAATACAAAGGGGCAGCACAAGTGCATTGGGGAGGGGGCTGGTGGGAATCTTGTATCTCTTGATTGTGATAGTGATTATACTGTGTCTATACGCTTGTGAAAACTCCTTAAACTGTGCACTTAAGAACAGTGAAAATTACTATTTGTAAATATTAAGGGAAAAAAGGATAGCAAGTAGAAAGGTATAGAGAAACAGTAAAAACAAACTCAAGGAAAACAAAATAAATATATTGGACATCTCCCATTTGTCACTATACTTTTTAGGCTACATAAACAGGCTTCCTTAACCATCTTTTGTGGGAGTTCACCAATGTTATTCTCCATTATGAGATCAGAGAGGGGAGTAGGAATGTCAGGGTATTAATTCTTCCGGCTTCTTCCCTGTTCAATTGTTTCAGGCTGTGTGATCTTCCACCAAATGTCAGAACTCTTCTGAGACCATCCTATCAACATGACTCTTCCTTTGCAGTTTCTAGAATCTACTTCTTCTATTCACCTTTTTTTACTTTACTCTAATAACAATTCCCATTGATACTGGCCCTAGTGAAATCACAATATATGTGATGGTTTCCTTGCCTCTGTCCACACTTTTGTAATTGTTTCTTTATCAAAATCTGTTATCCAATTGAGTATACCATCCATTTCATGCAGAGATCCTAATTAATAAGATGAGTAAAGACTCATGAGTGGGAGTGAGTTTAGCTTGTCCACGGTACAGAGAGGAGACAAGTGTGACTGGAAGAATCTGGCATAACTTGAAAAATAGTGAGAAATAAGGATACATAACGTGAAGCCATAACATCCAAGGTCACAAATTCCAAAATGAGGTTAATCTTAATTATGTGAGTGGCTGCGAAGCCAATGGAGGTTATAAAACAGAAAACAATATTTTACTGAATGTTAAAGAACTTTGGACACAGTATGTAAGAATGAGCGGGACAGGAAATGTCCAGAGCACAAGGGGAAGAGTGCTACATGACATGTCATGAGAAGGAAGTTCTACACTAGTTGCATAGTAGGAATGGCAAAGAAAGAAAATGAGAACTTGGAGAATAAGTGGATCCAGGACCAGAAAGAATAAGATGAGCCAAAGATGACTTTAAAGCACGAAATCTGGGTGACTAGAAGAACGATAAAGTTTTTAAAGGGTGAAATCTGTTAAGTGAGGAGACTGATTTATAAAGAAGAATGTTGCATAAAAGGTAAGAAAATCACATCTTCACACCACCATCTCAGGAATTAGCTCTTATTGGTAAGGTTTGATTTCAGATTTGCTTGAATTTTTTTTTTCCAGGATATGTTGAGGAAAAATCTAAAGTTATCAAATCCCATTGGGAACCATCAGATGTTTTTCATGCCCAGTGTTCAAACTGTATGAGGAGCTCCAATCCCAGCAAGAAAATTGAATGATGATTTCTATGATTATACCTCAATATCAATGAGTCCAACAGGTTGGTAGTGGGATTCAGTGAAACGTGGCTTACATTGGATTTAGAAAATGGTAAAACTATCCCAACGGAAGGAAGGACTAATAACAAGAGCAGAAGTTGTACAAACACAGGGTAAAGGAGGGAGAATTCTTAAACCAGATATTTTCTTTTTACTTGGCAGTTTATCAGATGGATGAAGGCATAAGTCTACATAAGGGTAATCAGTCAGCCTGGGAAGGAAATCGGGACTGTTTTGATCCAGAGACTATGGAACCTTGTGGTGTCAGACCTGTTCCAGTTCTTGGCTCTGATCAGTAGCTGTGTATTTTTAGTGTAATGTCTGGGAACCCAGCCATTGTAAGGAGACTGCTGAGGCTCATGTATAAAGAGCACAGTTTAGTAGTGAGTTCAGTTTATTATGCGGATATTGACAGTCTTCCTGCAGAAGTGAAATTTGGCTTGAGAATTGGAGTAAGAGAAAAGATGCAGATGGAGGGTGTTTTTGAACTCATTTGGGAGAATTGAAAAAGGAAGAGGCAGAGGGACTACAGACCTATGTGGGAAGGCCCATGGTTTTTGTTTTGTTTTTTTCTTTTCTTTTTCAGTCTCCTTCAGAGCCTAGCACAATGATTAATTTATAGGGATGCTCACTAATTAAGGCTGAATCAACTTGACACTAACCTGGAATATAGGTGACTCTGCACACAAAATAGAATATTAATCCTTGAAAACATCAAAAAAAGCTGCAAGATTCAGGTTCTCCACAATGATGTTTAAATTTTGAAAAATTCTACAATGCTTCAGAAAACATGAAATGGGATCCTCAGATCTGAAAGGACAAACAAGGGTGGCTTTTTAGATAAGCTGTTATCAAGACAAGACAAAAGATAAGATGAACAAACAAACATGAAGACATATGAATGGAGGGTAAATTGGAATTACTATTCTGTAATGTTCAAAGATATCCAAGAGGTGATAAAAATTAGAGCCAATTAAAGACACACAGAGAAGATTCAGCAAACCAGATTTCTATGGCTTGAAACTGAAACAAGTATTGTGTTCAGTTCACACAAATATGCCTCATGCATTCTTTCATCTCAAAAAACTGAGTAGATGATTAAAGAGGTATTACAATGACTGATGTAAATTCTATCACCTCTAAATGAGTAAAGGCACTGAAACAAAATACATGTAAAGACCATCCTCCAAAGTATGTTGCTGAATTATTTTTTTCACTGGAAAAGCTTCTTCAGCAGCTGTTCCCTGTGGTTAGAAATCCATGCTTCAGTGTTGACAGTGAAATTTTCAGTTTGCGTTTTTATCATGGAATCAGAAAAAATGGCTCAGTGGAATTGTTAATAGAAAATCTAACAGAAACCTATCAGAGAAATTTACCTGTAGTTCCAGATTCACGTGTTAAAAATATACAGAACGGACATTCGAGAATAAACTTGGAATATGTCATTGGTAACAGAGTCCAGCAGGAGTTAGAAACAGGGTAAGATAATGGGTAATTGGAGCTGAAGGGATACAAACTGTGCAACAGGACTAGATACAAAAACTCAAAAATGGACAGCACAATAATACCTAATTGTAAAGTAATCATGTTAAAACACTGAATGAAGCTGCATCTGAGCTATAGGTTTTTTTTTTTCTTACTATTATTATTACTTTTATTTCTTTTCTCTATATTAACATTCTATATCTTTTTCTGTTGTGTTGCTAGTTCTTCTAAACCAATGCAAATGTACTAAGAAACGATGATCATGCATCTATGTGATGATGTTAAGAATTACTGATTGCATATGTAGAATGGTATGATTTCTAAATGTTGGGTTAATTTCTTTTTTTCCGTTAATTAATAAAAAAATATATATATACATATCCATGAGGCTTTATTCATCAGTCATAAGAGATATCTATTGGACCACTGTTTTGATGCTTTGTACTTAGGTTCTCATCATTGCCAAGTTTGCCGTTGTCCAGGAGAGGTGCAGTAATAGCACACAGACAGTTTATTGGAGGCAAGCTCCAAAGAAATTAATAAAAGAATGCTTTACACTTAAAATGTATTTATTAATTGTCTACAATATATAATGAATAGATGCAAAAGCATTGCAACTAACAGATTTTATTATTGATAGTTTAATTATACTTGCAAATATAAATTTACCCAAAATATGTAGTCTATACCTTTAGGAGACACCATTCTTGTTCATTCTTGATTTTATTGATGAGGAAACTGAGGCCCAGAGATGAAGGGAAGTGCCCAAAGTCACAGAACAAGCCAGCTCTCATGTGACTGTAAGCAATAAATTTACCAGTAATCCAATGTGCAACCTGTTTTTCAAAGATTATACATTAGAAAATGATTTTGATTTTCAAATAATCAATAATGGTCAATAACTTATCTATATTAAGGTATCTATAAGACTTACTATAAAATTTGACTGAGCAACACCTCTCAATATCAGCATATAATAGCAAATGACAGAGGAAAAATTAAAGTGGATGCATAGGCAGCTACTCTTTCCAGTTCTTGATATTGCTAGCATTATTCCACTCTAACCAATACTTCCCAGTACAGGTAGAATAAATAAAGAATCTTAATTGAAGGAGCATTTCATTTAAAAAACATTGTGTGTTATCTTATTTAAAGACTTATTACTTAAAATCTGAATTGATTCTTTTTCTTCAGGATTAGAAAAGAAAAGAAACCCCCTTGGGAAATTTCCTCAGCTTTCCTCAAGGCTAAAGAACTGGGTTTTACATTGATTAATAACTCTAGAATTTTATCCTCAAAGAAACATTTAATAGCCTGATTGATTATTGTGTAGTACAGTGATTTCTATGGAATGTCATCTTTTGCTTGTTTTCAATTCAGCAAAAGGGGGCCTTGTATAATAGTAGTCTCACCTTCGCAGTGTAGTTTCCATTAGTCTGAGTTTATCATGAAGAATAATGATGCTTTGATTAAAAGAGTAACCTCAAACTGCTAGTCAGACCTTACCAAGGACAGGCCTGCGCATTTTTCTGTTATATCTTTAAACTTGACAGAGAGAAACTATAGCATACATCAGATTGTAACAATGGTGCAAAGACTGCTGTATGTTCTCAGTTCCCCAAGAAACATTCACAGAATGTTTCTAACCATCACTATGCATGTACTCATTAATCTTTAGTTTTCCTTCTTTAATAAAAATGTAGAAATAGTGGATGAGCCCTATCCCTCTAGCCCATCAACCCAGAGTTGATAACCCATGAGTGTGAGTCTAAGATTTAAATACAGAGGGCAAATAAGAAATGTAATATGTTCTGAATTTCCTTATTATACTTTTCCTTCCTCCTGTCACTGATCTGGTTCAGTTTCTCATCACGTCTAATTTATTATGCCTGATTTATTGCAACGGTCTTTCAGCTGATGTGCCTGCTTCCCACTTCTTGCCTCCAGAATACATTCTTTACATGTTCCACATAGTGTTGTACATTCTGCTCAGAGACCCAGGGTTCCAAGCCTTTTGGGTTTTTGACCCTCCCAACTCCAATCTCACCCTACCCATTCCTAGAGAATAAACCTTCCTCATTTTTGTTTTCAGGCTCCCAAGTCTCCAGGCCCATCCTGGTCTGGCCTACTTTACTTCCCCGTTCTCCAATAATATTGGACTTCACGCCTATTCTAGTTTGCAGGCTGCTGGAATGTGATATACCAGAAACAGAATGGCTTTAAAAAACGGAAATTTAATAAGTTGCTAGTTTATAGTTCTAAGACTGAGAAAATGTCCAATTGAAACAAGTCTATAGAAATGTCCAATCAAAGGCATCCATCCAGGGAAAGTTACCTTGGTTCAAGAAGGCCCATGAAGTTCAGGGTTTCTCTCTCAAGTGAGAAGGCACATGGCAGACACAGTCAGGGCTTCTGTCTTGGCTGGAAGAGCACATGGCAAACACAGCATCATCTACTAGCTTTCTCTCCTGGCTTCTGGTTTCATGAAGCTCTCCAGGAGGCCTTTTCCTTCTTCATCTCTAGAGGTGGCTGGCTTGTGGACTCTCTGCTTCCTGGTGCTGCAGCATTCTCTTCTCTCTCCAAATCTCTTCTGTTTGGTTCAAGAAGGCTGATGAAGTTCAGGGTTTCTCTCTCAAATGGAAGGGCACAAAGTGAGCACAGTCAGAGTTTCTCTCTCATCTGGAAAGGCACACACACACACACACACACACACACACATATATATATATATAAATATATATATATGTGAATGTGTTTAGAGGGGGAAATTTTAGGTTGTATATTTGGTACCAGAATAAAAAATTTTCAAAATCCATGGACGGTGCATGGGTGGTTCAGTGGTAGAATGCTTGCCTTCCATGTGGGAGACCCGGGTTCGATTCCTGGGCCATGCACCCCTCCCCTCCACCAAAAAACAAAAGTTAAACAATGGACTATAGTTAACGGTACAAGTATAAAAATGTGCTTTTATCAATTGCAACAAATGTACCACACTAATACAAGATGTTAATAATAGGGTGGTATTCTAGTTTGCTGCCTGCTGGAATGCAATATACCAGAAATGGAATGGCTTTTACAAAAAGGAATTTAATAAGTTGCTAGTTTACAGTTCTAAGGCTGAGAAAATGTCCCAATTAAAATAAGTCTATCAAAATGTCCAATCTAAGGCATCCAGAGAAAGATACCTTGGTTCAAGAAGGCCGTTGAAGTTCAGGGTTTCTTTCTCAAGTGAGAAGGTACAAGGCGAACACAGTCAGAGTTTCTCTCTCATCTGGAAAGGCACATGGTGAACATGGTCAGGGTTCCTCTCTCATCTGTGTGGAGGGCCAGGAGCAATCAATCAGGTCCAAGCAGGGAAAGTCCCCACAACATTGGGGCGGAATGTCCCCAAGGGTTAAACAATAACCAATGTTAGGGAACTGAGGGAATGGGATGTGTTTTGGCAACAGCTAACGGCATTCTTCTGCTTCTAGGATACGCTTGCTTGCTAGCAACTGCAAAACCACAACATGATTTTAGCCTTTGTAAGTGCACCTTGAAAACCTCTGGGGGCTGCTCTCAGAATCTTCCTTCTTGGAAGTTTCTGAGGCAGTCGCCGGCCGGCTAATAAAGACTCCAAATTGGCTTGCAGTTTTGAATCATTTGGTCTCTCTTTCGGTGCACCCCACAACAATCTGGAAGGGCACATAGCAAACACGGCATCATCTGCTAGCTTCTTCTCCTGGCTTCCTGTTTCAGGAAGCTCTCCGGGAGGCATTTTCCTTCTTCATCTCCAAAGATCACTGGCTGGTGGACTCTGCTTCTCATGGCTGTGTCATTCTTCTCTGCTCTCTCTGAATCTCTTTCATTCTCCAAAATGTTTCCTCTTTTATAGGACTTCAGATATTAATCAAGACTCACCCAAATGGGTGGAGACATGTCTCTACCTAATCCAGTTTAATGACCGCTCTTGATTAAATCACATCTCCAGGGAGATGATCTAATTACAGATTCAAACATACAGTATTGAATGGGGATTATTCTGTCTTTACGAAATGGGATTTAGATTAAAACATGGCTTTTCTAGGGGACAGACATCCTTTCAAACCAACACAGTGCCTTTCTTTTACATGTCCAAATTATGGACTATGATTTGATGACAACCATTCACTGATAAGTCTTGATGAATTTGCCATAGGTTCAAACAAATTCATCTTACAAAATTATTAAAGAGAATCTGTATTTTAAATACTGGAATTTCTTCTCTTTAAAATTTAATAGTATTTCTTTCACATTATTTCAATGAGATCATTTCTAGTACTTTTGGGAGCTACCATATATTATAATATAATTAATATAATTTTGTATATCAAGATAGACCAGGTTTTGCTGTCAAATGAGTGACAGAGACAAATTTTATTCTTTACATTTTGTCTTTTGGAATTGTAGGTAAAAACTTATGGACCTGTGGTGTTCAGTGATAAATGACACATAGTTTCTGCTGTTAAGGCACTCACACAAGTTTTGACATTTAGTTCATTCCACACTGGTAGGTCCACACCAATATTAAAATATTGAAATGCTTTTTACCAGTGATTGAATGACCATTGACCCAATGTGCCAATTTTAACTTCCTAGCTGCTAAAACAGATAGCATTCAATGGTTTGCTTTAACAACAGGAATTTATTGGCTCAAGTTTCAGAGGCTAGAAGGCTTGCTTTCTTCCAGAGTCAGTATCTTCTGGCTGGCCAATAATTTGGGGGGTTCCTTGGCTTTTCTATCACATGGCAATTCACATAGTGACATCTTTTCCTTTTTCTTTCAGGTCCCATTGTCTTCTAGCTTCTGGCTTCTCTCTCTATCTGACTTCCACTTTCCTTATAAAGGACTCCAGTAGTCCAGATCAAAGTCCGACCTGATGCAAGTGGGTTCTAACTGACCTGAAGTAATGTCTCAAATAGATCTTATTTATAATGGTTCCACACCCACAAGAATATAGATCAAGACCAAGAATTTGTCTAAAGTGGGGTATACAATTCAGTCCACCACAACATCCAAGGATCCTTCTCCCCACTTCCCACCCACAGCTCCCCAGCCCAGGTCACCTGGTACTTTCTCTGCCCCTCCCCATGACTCAACAACTAAAAGAGTAATGGCTTCTCCACAGTCAGCTTCTGTGGTGACTGGTGGGTGCTGGACCATACCAGTTGTTCAAAATTTTGACTATCACTCTACTAGCTGCCAGAATGCAACACACCAAAGATGAATTGGCTTTTAATAAAAGGGGATTTACTTTGTTAGTTCTCCAGAGGAAAGGCAACTAACTTTCCACTGAGGTTCTTTCTTCCGTGAGAAGGCACAGGATGGTCTCTGCTGGCCTTCCTTCCAGGCCTCTGGGTTCCAACAGCTTTCCCTGGGGTGATTCCTTTCTGCATCTCCAAAGGCCTGGGCTGAGCTGCAAGTGCTGAGATGAGGTATGATGAGCTGCTAGGGCTGTGCTATACTGAACTGTCTAATTTAAGCACCAGCCAATTAACTCAAACAGCATTCATTGCAGCAGGCATGCCTCCTAGCCGATTGCAGATGTAATCATCAACAGATGAGGTTCATGTACCATTGGCTGATGTCCACAGCAACAGAATTAGGCATGATCACCTGGCGAAGTTGACAACTGAATCTAACTACTACACTGAACAATAAAGTCTTCTAGTAGAGCCCAGAGGGTTTTGACAGGATGGAAAGAGGCTTGGAGGACTAAGGAGATTCATTTTCTTTTATTTTTTATTTATAGGTTAGTGTTTTAAGTGAGCAGACAGGAGTTAAAATATATGAGATCCATGCGGTTACGTCTCTACTGCTCCAAGAGGGACAACACATATCGAAGTGAGTACAGATGGATGAAAACCTCAATAGTATGCAGACTTTTTGATAGTGGTTATAAGCTTTCTTTACTTATTAGAAATAGATATATAATTAGAAATCTGTTATTATTTGGGGAAAAAGCGGTTAAATTCTGAAGTGCTTTTAAAATGCTTCTCATATATAACTAGATGATTTCCCTTGTACTTTCTTATTTCAGCTATAGCAAAGCCTGACTGACATAAATTTAGCAGGAAGTTTCATGATTTCTATAGCACTGAATACAATTAGATTTACTTGTTTAAAATCTCAACATATTCCTGTCAACAGTCTACAGTAAAAGAATATCATGACATGAGGTAAAATTCTAAAAAAAAAAAAAAAGAACTGCATGAAATGATAGAAATGCAAAATCATTTGGAAAAATCAGGAAAAGATGTCAAACTTAGTTATATAATTCCCTGTTCTTTATATAATAATGAACTGATAATGGTGATAAATTATTTTAGATATTCCAAATTGTTTTTTATCACCCTGAATATTTGTTGAAGACAAATTGTCATCTTCAGTCTCTCTTTTTGACTAAATTCTCTAAACTATCTCTTCCTTCACTACATAATATGTCTTCCTCTAATTCCTGAGAGTCCAACTTTGTACAATTATGTTCCACTATTAAGGGTATACCCAAATAATCTTGTTTATATCTGAGTGCTAACCAGAGTTCTTCAGATACATACATGCAGCTTTCTCCTGGGAAACTAATCTTAGCCTTTCATGTTTCTGTCTTATCCATTTTCTAATTCTCCAAGTTCTTAGTGGTCTTTACTGAAATTCTCAAGCACATAGTATCTATACTGATCATGAATTAAACTAATTTTATACAGAACACATTATATTTCTGAAGTCATGTTTTAGAGAACTCTGCAATCATTCTGAGGAAGACTAAAATAAAAGCAGTACAAGAAAATCCGACCTCTTATATTTCAGTTATTTCACTCAAAATTTTTTAGTGCCTGCCTCATCCCTAATACTTGGCACGAGGCCAGTCATTTATGGATATAAGAACAAGAAAGTTCTCTTTATTCAAGGAGATTAGAATCTAATAGGGAGAGACAGGCAGATGACATGAAAAACTTAAAAAGTGTTATAGGTTCTATGATAGAAACGAGTTTGGGTTTCAGTAAGAGCCAAAAGAGGAAAGCATCAGTCAGTTTAGAGAGTGGGAGAGAGCTTCATAAAGAAAACATTTGCAGGAATTTTTTAAATGTAAGGGACCAAGGAGAGCATACCAGCAGAGGAAACAGAAAGCAAACAGAAAAGATTTTGTTATGTTTGTAGATATAAATAGAACAACAAAAAACCCTACATCAAAAGGGGCATTAATAAATAAGGCTAGTTATGCAAATCATGGAAAATTTGAGACATCAAACAAAAAAGGTTACATTTATCCTAGAGTGTTTACACAAACATGATATGTATTCTGATAAGTGAAATGATTTGTGTTGTACAAGGATGAACATTTTTTGAAATTTTTGCTTCCGTTATCATTTCAAAATTAGAAAAATGGTGAAAAACGGTGCAAAGATCAGTGTATACCTTGTACTGATTGATCTTTTTTCTCTTCATAGTTGTGCATTTTAATGCATAACCAGCCTATCAAACATCATTTTACAGATGTTATTTACAACCAAGCTAAGTGGCATTAGATCTTAGCTGATTTGAAGAGAAACACTAAGTGAATAATAAATAGGTGGTTCTTGGTAGTAAAACTTGGTGATATCTGGGTGATGGAAATGAATTTTTGGAAACCTGGCTGGAGTTAATGGAATGCTACAGAGAGAAACTAGGCCCCGAGGATCCAAAGATTGCACTCCAAAGGGCAATCAACTGTATTTAAAATGCTGCAGAAAATTCAAGTAAGATGAACAAAGTAAGAAGTCATGATTTAGCAATCATGAGCTTATGAGTAACCTTTACCAGAGGAGGGAAGGGGTGGTTGGAGCAAAAGCTCATTTGCATTTGCCATTTTACTATTTATTTTCTGCTTATTTTCTCTGTTTCATGAACCTGTGTTCATTCTTTCTTGTGTTATTTTGGATTATTTGTGTATTTTTTAGAATTCCATTTTAATTTATCTATTGGCTTTTTTTTTTTTTAGCCATACCTATTTGCATTGTTTTTGTAGTTGCTCTAGAGATTATAATATATACCTGTAATCTACACAATCTACTTAGAATTAATATTGTACCATGTTATATAAAGTAGAGAAACTTTGTAACCACAAGGGGCCATTTATGCAATTTACCACCCTTTATGTTATTGCTGTGATCTGTAATACATTTCCGTACATTATAAATCCTACAAGATGATATGAATTTTGTTTGCATTTAACAGTCATGTGTATTCTAAATAGAAAGAAAAGAATACTATTTTATGGTGACCTAGATGTTTACTATTTCTACTGCCCTTTATTCCTTCCCCCAAATCTGAGCTTCCTCTACTATCATTTGCTTTCAGCCTGAAGAACTTTCTGTAGCATTCCTTCCATGTCAGGTCCACTGGCAAAGGATTGTCTTCCATTTATTTTAGGTGAACATGCCTTTCTTTAACATTCATCCTTGAAGGATATGTTTTCACTGGATATAGAATTCTAGGATGAAAGTTATTTACTTTATTCATTTAAAAGATGTCGTTGGTCTTCCAGGTGGGCTCGGCGGCGCTGACCCGGCTGCGTGGAAGCCGCGGTGGTCAGCAGCTGCCCGAAGGAGGCTCGCAGAGCCGGGTGCAGGAGACCGTGGCGGTGATGAGGCCGTGGAAGGCCGTGGAAGATGGAGGAGCTGAAGGAGGGGAAAGCCGAGATCCAGGAGCACGGGCCGGAGCACTGGTTCTCTGAGTGGAAGTGGCAGTGTCTGGTCAGAAACAAGCAGCTGCTCCTCAAACTGCAGCCCAAGCACAAACAACAGACGCTGTGGCTCCTTTTCCAGAGCTCTACCACCACACTGGCCCAGTTCTCCAAACACTGAGTGCATGAGGATCCAGGACTTTCTTTCTGGGTCCCCTTCCAAAATACAGCCACCCCGGTCACCAGTCTCTACAAAGAACACATGGATACCCATCAGCAAAATTTTGATATTGGAATTTGGATTGGCTATCAGCAATGCTATCAAGGATGTTTTGGCTTGGGTTTAAAAACACAAAGGAATGATTGGTTAGAGAAGATTGTATTAGCTTCCTGTGTGGAAAAATTCCTCCACTTCAAAACTCAAACACTCCTCCAAGACCGACTGGACTGTCTCCTATCTCCTAAACGAGCTACTTTAATGGAAACTAGCTTATCTGAAGAGACTGACTTGCAACTCTTCTAGGAAGCCATAGCTTTGCATGGTAAAGTCACTTAAATATATTTCTTTGGAAAAAGGTTGAGAATGTGCCTGTGGACCCATTTTCACACTTAGACTTAAGTCCAGATACATAGTTTTTTGTCAGTTATAGTGAATGCTTGTTCCAGAAATGTTTAAATAAAATGTAAGCTAAGAACTTAAATGGGCAATTTTTGTACTGTCAGGGGCCCATACTAATAACTTTATTTGTCAGAAAGTTTATTTGAGCTTATTGGGGTTACACTTCATAGAAACCTTCTGCAACACTGATAAGAATTTAATGCTTTGAATTTATATATCATACATGTTTTCTTACTCATTTCTGAGTTAGAGGACATTCTTTGTGTCTTAAGAATTGTTACAGTTATAATTGTTTGGAGAGCATGGTGGGTGGCCTGGCAAATAAGAATTGGGCTCATTCTCTTGGGAATTCCCTTGAGGCCCTTAGTGATCTAATGAGTCTGTGGAGGGTGAACGTTGATGACCTCAGGAGGCATGCACAAGGTAAGAAAAATCCCTGTGCCTACTTCTTTATGCCTATTTTCCCACAGATCTTTCTTTTATCAGTATCAAGATGGTCAGAGGTACAGTCAGTAGACATGTTCATATTACCTTCCCAGGCCAGATCGGTCATCAAAAGGCCTTCTCAGCCAAGGGTGTTGAGAATGAACTGGAGAAGCCTGAACAATGAAGTCAGTGATATGTCTATGTTGCTTGATGCTCTTTAATAGAGTTCCAAGAGGACTGGAAGAGTAACCTTCTGTACGACAACTTTCAAACTGATAGAAGCATAATCAACATAATAAAACAAGAGTGAAATAAGATTTGTTGGAAGCCAAGATGAAAACATCATTTGAGCAAGTGACTAGCCAGATAGAAGCAATCAGTGAGTTAGGTCTGGGTCCTGTTAAAAGTTGACATTGGTAGGGCACAGTGGATTTCTTCCAAAACAATGTAGCCTGGTTATCAAAGTAGTGGGGCATATACAAAGGGCTTCTAGAGCATTGAAGCTTTACCATTTACAAAGGTTCCTACTCTCTTTAGCAAACCTTGATTCCTAAAACCCCAGTGAGAACATGGGGTTGGAAAAAGTTATTTTTGTCCTGATCTGTGACAAATTAAAACAAACAAAAACGTTTTCTTACAAGAAAGTCCACAATGTATGAATGTAGTATTTAAGACTGCACATTGTTTCTAATGAAGTGGAACAAATATGTCATCACAACTTTTGAAACTCCTGCAAAAATGAGGTTATTCTGTTCTTATTGGAATATATTTTCATGATTTCTTTCTTCCACAAACTTGGAAGAACAAGTATTGGAAGTAAATTTAGTTGTCAGATTAATTTTAGTGCATGGCAGAATTTGATGTAGTTGTCTCTCCTTAAGCATTCTGGTTTTCTTCCTTTAACATCAAGTGGACTTATGATTCATTACACTAAAAAGAATTCTGTTTTACTATCTTCTGCTCTCCATATGTTCTGGCAAGAAAGCAGTGGATAGCTGATTCATTGTTCCTTAGTATGTAATGTGTCATCTTTCTACAGCTTCTAAGATTTTCTCTTTCTCTTTGGTTTTAAGACGTTTTACTACAATGTGCTGACAAAGGTTTACTACAATGATTTTTTTCTAATTTATACAAATATGAGGTTCCCCAAGCTTCTGAAAATTATAAATTTATGTTTTTCAACAACTTGTGGAAAATTTAAGCAAATATTTCTTCAAATAATTTTCTGCCCTGTTTTTTTCTTCGTCTTTTACTGAGACTCTAAGTACATTTTGTTAGACATTTTGATATTGTCTCATGGATCCCTTATGCTTTGCTTAATTTTTTCAAAATTTTTCTCTTTGTTCTGTACTCTGATTCACTGATCTTTTCCTCTTATTTCCATTCTACTAGTAATTCAGTTTATTTTTTATTTAATATATTGTATTTTTGTTTTTGAATTTTAATTTACCCTTCTTATTAGTTTCCATTTCATACCTGAGATTTCCTGTTTTCATCCATTAAGAGTATTTTCCTTTACTTCACTAAATATAGTACTAATATCTGCTTTTGTTTGCTCATTTCAGTATCTGGGCCATTTTGTGATTGGCTGATGTTGATTATCTATTTTTGAAAATCAATAATATTGCCTGGTTCCTTATACGTCAAACAATTTGTGATTGTGTCCTAGATATTGTGGATGTTATATTCTGGTTTGTATTTTGAAGAGTGTTGATATTTTTGTTTTAGCAGGTACTTAGCTTGATTCACACTGCAAACCCTGCAATTCCAGCTGCATCCCAAATACATTCTTTTTTTTAAATTTAGATGGGCTCAGGCTGCACTGCATATGCATGATTTCTGGGTGTGCTTGAGATTTGGGGAGCATTTATATAAAATATTTGGTGCTTTCTCTCTGTGGGTAGGCTGAATATTGGCCCCTGAAATATGTCCACAACTTAATGCCTGAAATCTGTGAATTTTACCTTATATGGTAAAATGGACTTTACAAATGAGGGTCTGATATAATCACAATGGTTCTTGTAAAAGAGACACATGCAGAATCAGAGTCAGAGGATAAATTGATGTGACAATGGAAGTAGGGATTAGAGTGATGCAGCCAGGAACCAAGAAATTCCACAGCCTATAGATGTCAGAAAAGGCAAGAAACAAATTCTTCCCATGAGCCTCCAGAAAGATCCATACTTGGAGATACCTTGACACTAGCCCATCGAAATGGATTTTGAATTTCTGACCTGCAGAACTTGAAGAGAATAAAATTGTATTGTTTTAAGCCAATAAATTTGTGACAATTTTTTATGGAAGCAATAAGCAACTCATACAGACTGTACTACAGAAGTTGAGTGAAGATGAAGCAAAAGTAGACTGTTGGTAGAAATATGGACATCCAAGGTAATCTAGTGAATGCTCAGATAGAAGTGACAAGCATGCAGCAAAAACATTTCATCCTAGAGAATATCTAAGCCATCATAAACAGAATGTTGGTAGAAATATGAGTAATAAACGTGCTGCTAATGAGAGCTCAGAAGGAAAGAAGAGCATGTTATTAGAAACTGGAGGAAAGGATATCCTTGTATCACAGTGACAGAAAACTTAACTGAACTGTGACCTATACTTATGTGGAAAGCAGAACTTGTAAGGGATGAATTTGAATATGTTCCTGAGGATATTTCCAAGCACAGTTTGAAGTTTTCCTGTTTTCTTGTTGTGTAACGTATAATGTAAGCAACAGAGGTAAGCAAAATGGAACCAGGATTTGATGATTTGTAGAATTCTCATCTTACCCAGATTACAAAAGATGCTAAAAATAGGAGATTCACTGTAAGGAAAGTGTGCTTTTGAAAGAAATTCCAAGGGTGTGGCTAAACAAACTTTTGCCTCAGATGAACGACAAATAACAGTATTCAGTCAGAGGACTCTTTGCAGAGATTAGGAGTGTAATTCATTGATTACTAGGCTATCTCAGTAGAAGCTAAGAATAGAGATGAGATTATCGAGGAAAGAGGAGAGGAGGAGTCTTTTGTGTAATAGAGTAAATCCCCATGACATACGTGAGAGACTCACAACACTTTTGAGAATGTGACACTAGGAATACTGTCAGTTTGAAAAGAAAGGGATAGAGAGAAGATAAAATGAAAGAAGACTGATGGACCCTGTTTCTCAGCTGCTAAAACAAATACCATACAATGGGTTAGCTTAACAACAGGATTTTATTGGCTCACAGTTTCAGATGCTAGAAGACTTGCTTCCTCCTGGAGTCAGTATCTTCTGGCTGGTGATCTTTGGGGTCCCTTGGAATTTTTGTCATGTGGAAATACACATGGCAACATCATCTCCTTTCTCTTCCAGCTTCCATTGACTTCCAGCCTCTTGCTTCTTTCATGACTTCTCTCTCAGTGTCCAATTTATTTTTCTTATAAGAACATCAGCAATACTGAATTAAGGCCTGTGACATTTTGAATCTGTTGTGTATACCAGAAAAGCCAAGTTCTTTAATCCCCGTTCAACACTGCTGGGTGGGATCTCTTTGATTGCTTCCATGGACATGTGACCCAACCAATTGCGGGTGGTAACTTTCAGTTAGATAGTTTCCATGGAGATTTGTCTTCACTCGCTCAAGGTGGGGTTGCTTACTGGAGTTCTTTAAGAGGCAGCCATTTTAGAAAAAGCTCAGAACCAACAGAGCCCATACAGCCAGAGACCTTTGGAGATGCAGACAGAAAACACCCCCAGGGAAGCCTTATGATATAAGGAAAGATAGCTAGCAGACATTGCCATGTGCCCTCCTGGCTGAGAAAGAAACCCTGGACTTCATAAGCTCTTTCTTTGGGTTAAGGTACCTTTCTCAGTTTGCCTTAATTTGGACATTTTTACAACTCTTAGAACTCTAAACTTGCAGCTTAACAAATTCCATTTTAAACAGCCATCCAAGGTGGTGCAATGGTAGCTGCCATGCTAGAGACCTGGGTTCAATTCCCAGAACCTGACCATGTGAAAAAAAAAGAAAAGAAAGAAAAAAGCCATTGATTGTTTTCTAGTATATTGCATTCCGACAGCTTATACACTAAAATAAGGCCCAACATCATACATTTTGGGCACACCTTAATTTATATCATCTTCAAAGGTCCTGTTTACAAATGGGTTTACACCCACACAACCAAGGGTTGAAACCTAAACATGCCTTTTATGGGAAACACAATTCAATCCCCAACAGAGCCCAAAAATTCTATAGGCACTAAACAGTTTGATAAAATTACTCAACTATAACTACCTGCTTCCCTTCATGAAAAAGAAAAAGTGACAGAGAAGGTGGAGCTATGGCCCAGAGGGAAGAGCCAGGAATCACAGAGGATTAGTCTCAGGCCTTGAAACCTATTGGAGTTTGCCTGGTTGGATTTCAAGACTACTTGAGAATGGTGATTCCGTTTATTCTTCCATTTTGTCTCTTTGGGAATGGAAATTTCTATTGCTATCTTATGCCTTTCCCATCATTCTATTTTAAGAGCTTATAACCCATTTTCTCATTTCTAGGTCCATAGGCAAAGAGGATTTTGCTCCAGTATAAATCATAAAAGATTCTCACCTGTACCTGTGATAGTTGTCTTAGAGTATGAAATTTGGAGCTTTCAAGCTGTTGGTACTTAGATGAAATTTTGGACTTGATGTTGTAATGGGTTGAGACTTTTGAGGAACTTGGGATGGAATGAATATATTTTGCACAGGATGGATGTCAGTCTTGGGGGGCCATTGGGTGGACTGTGGTAGGCTGAATAGTGACCTCCAGATATCAACGTCCTAATCCCTAGAGATTAAGAATTTTACTTTACTTGGCCAGGCATGTTGCAGTTGTGATTAAGGTAAGATCTTGGGACGAGGAAATTGTGCTGGCTTATTTGTGTGCGCTGGGTGTAATTACCTTATAAGCAGGATGGAAGAGGAGTCAGAGCTAGGGGAAAGAAATAATGTAATGATGGAAGCAAACATTGTTGTGATTCTGCCAGGAATCCTAGGATATTATAGTCTCTAGAAGCTGGAAGAGGCAAGGAATGGATTCTTCCTTGAAGCCTACAGAAGGAGCCAGCCATCCCAACATCTTGACTTTATCCCTGTGAAACTAATTTTGGACTTTTGACCTCTAGAGCTGTAGAAGAATAAATTTGTGCTATTTTAAGCCACTAAGTTTGTGGTAAGTTGTTACAGCGGCAGAAGGAAACTACTATTCTCTCCTTGGCTCTCTACTTTCCAGGATACCCCTTCATATTTCAGTAGATGTGTTTGATTCAAGTTCTGTCTTCTGATTCTTCAAGTCTGGGAGACTGCATGTGTTTGTGTCAGAGTTTTATCCAGTCTATGCTGCCAACAACTATGGTCTGCCTATAGGCAAAACGCTGTGAAAATCAATAGCTCCTCTGGTTCGGATCCCTTCACAGAAGCTGATTTGAAATTGGGTAAAAAATGAAAAAATTGTACAATTAATAGTAACAATATCTTCTATTTACAAAAAGCTTACTGTTTGCCAAACACTATGCATAGTGTTTCACAACCATTCCTTCTTTTCAGACTCACAACATTCTTGAAGGTATGTTTTTTGCCTCAGATGACAAAAATGAAAGATCCAGGCAAGCTAAGGTGATGTTTCCATGGCCACCAGACAACAGGGGTAGAGCCAAGTTTCAAACCCAGTTCGCAGTGACATGAAACTGTGATCTGAATTGTTTCTGTAACCTGTCGTTAAATGAAAATGACTTATCTAAATGAGCATCATTGTAATGCAAAACAGTGCGGTGGATATTAAGGATTAAAAGAATTTTTTCATTTAGTGCTAGAGACCTGAGCTGCACAGAAGGAGCCAATAGAGGGAAAGGCTACAAATATAAGAGGGAGAAGCAGATGGAGAAAATAGATAAGGGTGCCAGGATCTGGGTCCTGGGTAAAGGAAGTAGCCTTGAACAGAAGAGTGAACCCTTCCTCATTAGAGATGGATGTCCCAGCCTATTAGTCATCTGTGGAGATGTTAAACATAGTAAAATTTAGTGTCACCCTCCTTTTCAGTGGACAGCACAGCTGAACTAGTAAACTAATATATTTGTGGGAAAACTTAAGAAGAGATCATGATGCATGATCAGAAGTCAAATGGGATAAAAGATATCTGTGCTAGACTACAAACTATCTGAACTTTCAATCTTCTCTTTTACCTCCCTTTCTGTTCTGCATATCTGGAAATATAGCCCCTATTTGAACTACATAGTTCCTTAACTCTGCTTCGTTTCTCGGTACCATCACTTTCTACTTTGCATTACAATGACCTTTTTCATTTATTTGATAAGTTTTGTTTGAAAATATTGGCAAGTATTTGTCGAATACCTACACTTTGCTAGATATACCTTATATCTCTTCCTAAACTGATGAAAGTTAGGAACTTTCTCTTATTCATCCTTGATTTCACCGAAGAGTCTGAATCAGTGTCATGTACTTATGTAGACAATAGGGAAATTATTCCTGAATTAAAAATACATGAATATGCATTAATATTAGCATGTATGCATACATTGACTTGGAGAGAATTTCACTAAGGGCGCCAAAATCTACTCATGAATTATGTCACTTAATCCTCACACAAACTTACGATATAGATATTATTACTTCTATTTTGCTGTTGAAGAAATTCAGCTTTAAAAGGTTAAGTCATTTCCCTAAGGTAACTCAGATAATAAGGACTTGAATCCATAACTAGTCAACTCCCTTGGTTTATTTAATAGCCACTGTACTGTTCAGTGCCAGAATGTGCACACTTCTCAGATGAACTCTTGACATTCTACCACCAGATATTTTCAGAAATGTCAATGCCAAACAGTAGGCAAAAAGAATTTAAAGGAGAAGCAAAAAGAAAGGAAAACATCACCTGAAAATAATCAAAGTTGTGCAGCCATCAATAACACAGTGGAACCATGATTTTATTTTAACCTCCTGCAAAGAGCATCTCTTTCAGGGAAATCCTCTCTGGCTTACAGGGAACCAACATACTCAGGAACTTTATCTCAGCCTGTCCCTGTCTACTCGAAGTGTTTTCACTATGGTCATCTCAGATTGTCTATCTGTCTACCATCACCAAGACTGCACAGCCATACTTTGTCTGACTCCCTATTATGGTGCATCTATTGCTCTCAGTTTTGATTCTGGTTATTACACTGCTCATTAATGTCTGGAGAGTTGCAGCAAGGCCTCTTATGACAATCACCCAGCTAACTTCAATACAAGCACTCTGTGGAGCTGGAGCACTTGATTGAAAATCACTTCAGCCCAGAAAGATAATATTTTCAGTTTATTTCATACAAGCCACACTTCTTCAAATTCAGAAAGGGTGTTTGCTGCTATAGCAGAGGCAATTTTTTCCAGTTACTTAAAATTGAACTCTAAATCCATGTGCCACTGATAATTTAGGATGGATATAAGAAGAAATTTCCTGAGAGCCTATGAGTTATTGAACATTGAAATGTGCTACAGGAGAAAATTGGGGGTCTTAAAAATGGAATTGATGACCATTATCCAGTATGTACTAGGATGGACCTATATGTAGGCAAAGATACAGAATAGATGGTATGTCAAGGTCTCTCCTAGGACGGATATTCTATGCCTGATGCTTTGAGAACAATAATCTCTGTTGAGCAAAAATTTACCTCACCAATATAGGAAGAAAACAAACATAAAACATTCTAGAGTCAATGATAAATATTTATAGTATACTAAACCTGCTGCCTTAGAATATATTTATGGGATTTCATTGATTACAAAGTTTTCATCGACATCACAATCTTGGGAGAAAAACCTATAGTTCTTAATGTAGCACTCAAAACTTAGGCAATGAGAATGTAGAAAGTCTTCCCCAAAACCTAACATTTGTTTACTGTCTATAGTCATTAAACAGGCAAGTGGTTAAAAACTTTCCAAAATTATGGCCTTGCATTCACACTATAAAAAAAAAATCTGAAGATATAAATGGCTGTAAAGTTTATACCAATTAAATGTCATATAATCTATATATTTTCCCATACTCATGGATTATTTAGGAAGTCCTCTACTGAGTGTGATTGTGCTCCAAAATTTAGATTTTGGGGAAACCAAAATGCAAAGAACATTGCTGATTTATTTGCCCAGTTAGCCTTCAAAGCCTTATTTAGCCCAGTGAAAAAATGATGCTGCTTTAAAGTTAACTGTTTAGAAATATTAATTAATTAATTATTACTTAGTCATAGTTTTATTTTACTTCATTTCTTCATCTTGAATACCAAGACTGAAAGAGATAGAAGGACTTTATGTAGAAATACCTCAAAGAGTTTATGGACATTTTCTTGGACTTTGGTACTTCATGTGACACTGGCTATCACATGTAACTTCATTTTAACACTTCTGACTATTTTCTTGTGGATAGGTATATTGTTAGTGCTAACTTTTTGCTTAAATTTAATGCATTCTTATTTCCAATTATTTACTGGGGAAACAATTTCTGAGTGCCAACTATATGCTATGCTCTGTGCTGGCAGCTGGGAATAGAAACAGATAAGTGATCAAACAGATAAGTCTGTGCCTTCATGGGACTTATAATCCAGTAGGAGAGACACAACAACAAGATATGCATAATAGAAGATTGTTTCAAAACTGTACAAATGTTTTAGACAACAATGGCCTGAGAAGTGCAAAAGTGAGTAGCTGGAATTCAGTGATCAAAAGAGAATGTTTTATGAGATGGAAAAGGAGAATGGAAATGAGGATGAATTAAAGAGTAGTAAGCAGAATACTTCGTTTAGCATATAGATGTAAAAGAATAGAAGAACACAAGGTATAAAGGAGGGAGAGAGAGCGATAGATCTTCCTGAATAACTGAGGAAGAAGAAAAAATGGGTTATATTTGAGAAAAAAATGTATTGACTGTAAGGATGGAGAAACATGAGGCAATATGAAATTGATTGTTAGTATACAACAGATGCTTTAGGGTGGATGTATTAACTTCCAAAATTAGAGGTTGGTCAGACTTTGAAGTACAAGCCTTGTGGGAATTAATATATCTAACCCTAGTGAGATTTCACTGAGGCTTTGTGAACAAACATTATGCGAGGAATAAGATCAAGGCTGTAAATTCTTTGACATTTCTTTTTATCAAGAAGTGGACTCTTTTTCCTCTCCTTTGGAATCTAGACTGGCCTATGGCTGCTTTGGCCAATAGAGCAGTGTGAGTCTTTGCCAGTTCTGTGTTGATCTTTAATGAACTGGTAGTTTGTGTCTTTTCTGCTTAGAACCCTGAGCTATCATTAAAGAAATCTGACTATCCCTGGAAAGAACACTTTGGAGAAGCTCTGAGAATGCCTGCAGTAGGAGAGGGGCTCAGTTGATACCAATGTCCCCAACCTCCTCTCTGTGGTGTCAAGCATGCAAGCAAGGTTGTTTTGGATCCTCCAGATTAGCTCATCTTCTTGGTAAATGGCACTGAGGAATCTCACAGATGCCCCATAGAATAGAAAAATCAACCAGCTGAGCCCTGCCCAAATCTCTGAGCCACAAAATTGTGAAATATAGTTAAATGACTTTTTCCATTCACTAAGTTTTCAGTACTTTGTTAGAGAACAATACATAACTAGAAAAGTGGCATTTTTTCCGCAAGTAAGGTGGGGCCATATAAAATCTAAAACGAGCAACATTGGCAATGAGACAAGATGGAAAGAAGCTGGGATGGCCACAAGGAGGTTATTAGTTGAAATCTTGCAAAGATCCTTGGAGAGATTGTTCATGAATGTTTGAAAGACAGTGAGGAAAATGTTATAGGAAGCAGAAGAAAAGGGAACACTAGTTATGTAGTGCCAGGAAGCTTGGCAACACTTACGATGTTCAGTAGTATTGAAAGCTAAGAAGTGTACCTAATGAATGAACTTTATCTAGCTAAGGCAATTTTCCAGGAAAAATGTTGAAGTGTTGACTATTCTGTCTATGACAAAATGTAAGAAGTGGGATTTGTTCAGTATTTTAAAAAATTTTAAGAATTTTTTTCCACCAGCCTCACAAGTTGCCAAATGTAATAAGGGCCTGTCTTATGAAGAAATGTGAGTGTGACCTCTAGAAAACATGTTCTTAAATCTAATCCACTGCATTGCAAGTAGGATCTTTGGATAAAGCTACTTCAGTTAAGATGTGACCCGCCTCATTCAGGATGGATCTTAATCCTATTACTGGAATCGTTTATACAGACAATACAGAAAGAGAGAAAGCCATGGAAGCAAGAAGCTGAAAGCAATAAAACCCAGAAGAAAAAGGAGAGGCCAGCAGACATCATCATGTGCCTTCCTATGTGGCAGAGGAGCCAAGGATCACTGGAAGCCAGTCTTCAGGAAGAAAGCATCACCTGCTGATGGCTGATTTGGACATTTTCTTGGCCTCAAACTGTTAGTAAATTCCCATTGTTTAAGAAGACCCATTTTAATGTCTCTGCTTTCAGGAGCCTAAGCAAACTAAAACAACGTATGTCAGAGGAAGCAATCCCTGATGTAAATACAGAATCTTCAGGGATCAGGAATAAGGATAGACGCTCGGCGAGAGGGCACAGTGACTCCCAGGGCAACTAAAACAATTTACAAGTTTATAACCCTTATAAATAAAGTGGCCAATGACCGTTAGAGCTCTATTTTTTTCATATAATTTATATGAAAAATAATATGCATATAATTTATATGAGTTCACTCATCATTGTAAGAAACTTGAAGTGTCATAGCCCTGAATGAACTTGAGGCATTATTGTGGGGGGGGTAGAATCTATGAAAATTCATATCCTAAAGAGTGACTGGGATTTTTCCTGAGTTTCAGACTTCTCCCAGAGGTTTTCACACACTAACGTTTCTTAATTGATTATATCTTGTATTAAACAATATTTACTATATCATCTGCCTATGTAAATTCAGAGCAAGATTCTGTAGGGGATACAAAGAAGGAGGTGCTCTCCTTATGCTCAAGGGATTTATGGTAAGTTAGAAAGGATCAGAAGAAAAAAATGATGATTTTTATAACATGGAGAATATTGACAACAGGTTTTTGGAATCTAGTCATGGAATTTTCTAGATTTAAGAAGCAAAAAAAATCAGAACCTGGATAAGCGATAAAACAAGGATCCATTTATTGGAAAACATTTTACGAAGGTCTCTGGGAAATTTGCCACAAGATTGATTATATTCTCAGCCTTAGCTCTATCACTTAGCTTTTAGAGCTATGAAGATATTAGAGTCTTCATTTGGAAGGAACTGTGAGAGACATTTTTTTTTCCAGCTGGAAAATTATAGCGTTACATAGCATTAGATCCAGTAACATCGAGTGAGGTATTAGTAATCTCATGAAAATGTCACTGCCTAAAGTTCCAACAAAATCTCTCTTGATATAGCAGGACTTTTGCCACTGAATGGGACAGGCTTACAATGATGCAGTAGATCGATTTCTTTCCCATCATTCTCTTGCAAATGTACCATCTCCTGTGTCTCTAAATTCAGCCAAAAGACTCATTTTCCTGCTTTCCCACTTTTTTCAGTCCCAACATGTCTGGTTGTTATCCAATAATATACAAACACAACAACAAAAAAAGGTTTTACTAGAGAACTTAAATTCTCTGCTAAATACTCACTTTTCTAGCCCCTCCTGCAGCTGTGATTGACTCTATCAAATACTTCACTCTGGGAAGACATAAGAAAGTCTCCAGGTGCTAGTTAGGAAATATGGTCTGTTTCCTTCAGGAAGAAATTGTTTTAGCTGCCTTTTGTCCCTTCTTTCTACATTGAGTATAAATGTTATACCTAAGCTGTGGGAGCCATCTCAAAACAGTGGCAACAAGTGTTAAAAGGGAAAGTCAATAAACCAAGGATGACAGAAAAAGAGGAAAGAAAAATTGGGGTCATTGAGAGCATTGTTGAATCTCCAAATGAGCTGTGAGACTTCCTATTAAAACCATGATAAACATCCTTATTTAAGCCACCATTGGACAGGTTTTCCATTATTTAGAGCTGAATGAAATGCTATGTGATGTAATCACTACTCTATTTCATTAAGTATATGATGCAATTGATTGAAAGTTATGTCATTATTTAACATACTGCTGAGCAAGAAAATAAGTTGCCAATTACATTATGCTAAATGTTTCTTGATACGGTTTGTGTACCTCTGAAAATAGTTCTTTTTAACTTAAAAAGACGTAATTTTCATTATATATTGCATTTGTGCATGTATTAAAAAATAAGTGAAATAAATTTGTTAGAGTACCCTAAAACTTCTTCCCATTCAATGCACATGTCTGGTGAATAATGCTGTGACTCATAGTCTTTTTTTTTCCATTTTTTTCCCACATAATATAATTGTTTATCAGCAACAGTGTTGATGATGAAATATTTATTAGACAAATTCCTAAAACAATCAATAACATAGTTTTTGAGCTCCTGAGCCTCTATCCAGTATGTAGAGTTAATCAACTTTTTGCACCTCAGCTTTGAGAAGGTTGCTAAACACATCTGGTTAGCAATTTCCCACATCTCTCTACAACTATTTCCTTCCTAGGAGTTAAAAGGGTGCTGAACTATTGTTCTTGGGATTGTCTTCCAAGAACCCATAACCCATTCTGCAAATCTTTACTTGCGAGTGCTTCTGACATTCAAACATTTTGCACAGGCATTGAGTACTTGTCAGGACTGATAGCTTTCTACTAGAAACTGGGAAACTCCAGTGAATGTTAGTGTTTTGGTTTGCTAAAGCTGCTGGAATGGTATATGCCAGAAATGGATTAGCTTTTACAAAGGGGATTTATCAGGTTACAAATGTACAGTTCTAAGGCCATGGTGTTTAAATTAAGGCATCAACAAGAGGATACCTTCATTCAAGAAAGGTTGATGATATCTAGGGTTTCTCTGTCATGCGAGAAGGCACATGGGAATGTCTACCATCCCTCACCCCCAGCTTCTGGTTTCAAATGGCTTTCTCAGTTTCTGGTGACTCCTGAGGCATTTTCTTCTGTATCTCTAAATGTCTGTTTTCTCTCCAAAATGTCCCTCTCCTAAAGGACTCCAATAAGTTGATTAAGACCCACCTTGAATAGGCAGGAGCACTTTTCCATCTAATCAAAAGTTCTCATAACAATTGAGTGGGTCACATCTCCATGGAAACAACTTAATCAAGAGGTCCCACCTAACAATAGGTCTGCTGCCACAAGATTGGATTAAGATAACATGACTTTTCTGGGATACAAAACAGCTTTAAACCAGCACAGTTAGAGTTATTATTTGCTACATTTCCACAAACTGAGCCTGGGATGAAGTAATTTATTTAGGGAATGCTCCCAGGAGGAAAGTGAGTGAAGCAGGGATGGACAGTGATAAAAGCAAGTTACATAATAATGGGATCTCAGCTGAAGACTATATTCAGCCTGGATAGGGACATTGGAGCCCATGTTGTACCATAGAGATGGTCTTCTTTGGGGCAAGTAGGGTCAATTTTTGCATCCCTGTGTCTATTGTCCTGGACCTACCATGGACAGTGGAGGTGATGTGCAACATCCGGGCTAGATGAGCCATATTTGGCCAAGGCCAATTCTCCAGAGAATTAGGTCACCGTTAATTGGTTGTTAGCAGTCAACACTCATAACAGCTGGAATATAAGTGCATGTATTAGCTAGGGTTCTCTAGAGAAACAGAACCAACAGGAGATATCTGTAAATATGTGACTTATAAAAGTGTCTCACACAAATGACTCTTGCATCTTGGATGTAAGAGTCCAAGATCTGTAGGACAGGCCATGAGCTGGAAGCTCCAATGAAGGTCCTCAGTGAACTCCCAGGAGAGGCTGGCTGATGCAGAGAAGAGGGATTGTCTCTTCTGAATCCTCCTTAAAAGACTTCCAGTGATTAGATTAAGTGTCACTCATTGCAGAAGACACTCCCCTTAGCTGATTGCAGAGGTAACCAGCCATGGAGGCAGCCAGCATACTCAAGATTTAAGTCCATGAAGTATCCTCCCAGCAACAGATAGGCCAGTGCTTGCTGACCAGACAACTGGGCACTATCACCTGGCCAAATTGACACATGAACCTGACCATCCCAGTGCAGCATCCTAGGAAGTGAATCAGGAAAAAGCACCAAAGGAATCCCCACAGGCCACCCTTATAACAACTCAGATTCATGTGCTTCTCACATTACGTTTACTCCATCCACGCACGGCTTCTCTCTCTCTCTCTCTCTCTCTCTCTCTCTATATATATATATATATATATATATAGCAACATCATTATCTTCTCCTGACAGAACCAACATATCATGCACCCAGTATGATAAGCATTTTCTTTGCCTGCAGCTCTATTGGCAGAAGAAGAATGAAGTGACTGGCAGCAGCCATAGTTTATATTTAGTAAAACCCCTATGATGTCTCCTGGTGAAAGCATGCACCCTGGGAACCAAGATCTCTGGCTCCACAGTGCCTACTGTTGTGGTACAAAACCCCAAATAGGTCCCTTCCAGGGACCTGAGCCACTCCCACTACTATACTTGGATTCCTAAACCTGTGTATTCTACACGTGGGTAATACACCACATGTTGGCCATTGATTTAAAATGTATACCCCACACTGAAGAAGGGCTTAGTACAGGGTGTTATCAGCCAAGCCAGCACAATATCAAGAGGGTGTTTTACCACTCTCAAATCAGTATCTTCTCTGTGAGTGCTGTGTTTAGAGCCAGGGGTTGCCATGATCGGGAGCCTACTTCTGCATCTCCTTCACTGTAAAATGATACTTCTGATCTGCAGTATTATTATGCATCATGAAATGCTGGTAGGTATGTGAATCCTTGGATATGTATCATGGCTAAGGTATTGCCAGTAAGAAAGTTAACACCAAACTTAGAATAGGCATCAATCCAATTAGAATGAAAACTTACCTGTTAGAAGGTGGAAGACGTCAGCTATAATCAATTTTCCATCAAGTTGCTAATTTGATTCCTTGAGGGACTTTGACCCAGCACTGTTCCTGCAGCTGGTAGGTGGGATATTCAGTAATGGCAGTGGCTAGATCTGCCTTGGTGAGAGGGAGTGCATGCTCATATCTGTACTTTCCACCTTTTCCAAGACAGCTACTCCATTATAGGATCGATTGTTCAGATACTGGGATAGCTGATAATTTAGGCTGCCTGCATCTACTGAATGAGTCATGCTAGCCACTTACTTATTTTGTGCCTCTTCTACAGTGGATGTTCTCAGGTAAGTACTAACCTGTGACACAAATACGTCCATACTTTGTAAACACTATCATAGGTCCAGCTAACATTCAGTGGATGAAACCTATGCCCTTGGAGGCCCACTTTACAATTTGGCTGTCTATCCTGATTTGCCTTCCCACCCAAGCATCCATGAAATGGTTCAACCTGACCTTGAACTTCCTCCTCCTCCTCACTATCAGGTCCTCTAGACACATCTGCAGATATCAATACCTATCTAAATCCCAAGCACAGATAAGGTTGATTTTCATCTCCTGTACAGATTAGGGGGTATAACAGGGCATCAGTTTAAATGTCCTTTATGCAGAGTCTAAAGATAACTGGTGGAGCATGATGTTGCCTAACAGGGCAAACTGACTTTCAGATCTCTGTGCTAGCTCAGCTAAGAAAACTCTTGCCTGTTGCCAGTGAAATGAACATTCTATTAACTCCCTCTTCAGGTGTTGGGAGAATTACATGAGATGATGCTTGTAGAAAACCTGCACAGTGTTTGGCCTAGAGCAGAGGCTGCATGAAGACTGCTTCCCTCCAGTCTTCCTATTCAAATCATGTATAAGTAAGTTTCAACTGATTATTCTGTGTATGTGTTTTTTTTTTTTCCCTGATATTTGGGGGATGCCACTATTTTAGTCATCTTCCAATCTGGGTTAGTTGTACTAACTCTAGGAGCATGCAGACATTTGCCTAATGACTTATGGTATACAATGAATTATGGCTTTTTTTATTTTAGGAAGTAAACACAAGCACCCATGTTAGAGACATTCCTTGGGATGTTTCATCTCAAGAAAGAGAAATGTAGTCAGTCTAATTTGTGAAGTCCTGACCACAGGATGTCTTTCTGTCTATTCTCCCTGCCATTCAGTTCTGCTGTTTCATTTTCCTAAATTATATGCATTAAATTAGGCTTATTGTAGACAATTTAGAAAATAATAGGTAAAAAGAAAAAAAAAGTTTATCTGTAGAAAAATAAGCAATATGAACAATTTTATCTTCATTTTAGTGCATATAGATATGAATATGTTTACATATTAGTTCATATATAAACAGTATAGTACCTTTATATTTTCTCTTAGTTTTAGATCGCAGCAATTTCACTAAAATCACTTCAAACACATAACTCAGTAGACGTATGATAGTCCTTGACCCCAACATCATTCATTTTTTAACTCCTTACTTTATAGACCTTTAAAATATATTAAGATAAATATTTTTGTGCCACGTGCCACTATGTTTACTTAACTAACTTATCTAAATTAAGGAATTATTGGGTCAAATGAAATTAATATTCATACAGTTTTACAAATTAATTTTGCAGAAAAATTTTGTTTTCTCTCCCACTGTCAATAGATGGTAAAGCCTGTCTCACTATACCCCCCTCTGACTGTTTCATTGTAGCTTCTCTTGCAGATATCCACTTTCTGCCTCTTCAATCCTTGTAACTTTCATGCTTATTTTCCATCTCAAGCGTTACTAAGCTTTCCATTGGGCTTAGTCCTGATACATGACTGGAGATGTTGGTAAAGTAGATCAGAAAATTCTGAGTGGTATAAATGAGCTTATACACACAAATCATTGTTTTAACCAAATCTCTCTATTCTATAAAAGTTCTCTGCTCTTAGCCCTGAAACTTTTACCCATCCTTTCCAAACCACTGTGTTTGGTTTATAAACTCAGAATGATTGTGCTATCCACAGGAACTTCGTCTCTCTCTACTCTTTTACTGTTCTTCTCAGCTTCATTAAATACATCCAAAGTAACCTATCTCTAATAATTCTTGCTCACTTGCAAAACTTCCCTAATACTAACCTCTTCTATATGATGCCCACAAAGTTTGCCACATTCTCTTTCACTTGTCAATAAGAAATATGTCTCAGAATCTCTTTAATTCATTTATTTTTTTTAAAAAATTCATCCAGTGAATAGATATTTATTGTGTTGAGTCTTGGAAAGCTACTTAAAGGATCCCTGCCTTTCTAGTATACTCCTACTGCTTAGAATTTAGGAAGGGATCCCCAGGGTTGAGTATTATGTAACTGGTACTCCTTTATTGCTCCAATTCACTTTGGGTTTTGTTTTTCATTACTCATCATCTGCCACAAAGTGTGTGAGTGAGCTCTAATAAAATTTACAATCCTTTCTTACAGTATAGTCTAAAACCACACTATTAATATAGTCTTTGTATATTTCATATTGAATATAAATATTTGACAATAGCTAGCTACCAAGACTTCTTTCCATTTGTTTTTAGTTGAGCATCAAGCAGTGATTGTTACTTTGCCAAATTTACTTTATTCATTATTCAATTTATAATAAATGCTCACAATAGCACTGCTCTAAAGGTTACCCAGCACTATAAATTTTGTTGTTTTAGCAGTGTGCTTCCTCACACCGCAGAGTGCTTTTGATTCCTTTTCTCATCTGACAACCTTTTTAATATTTAAATGCTTGTTATAGTTTGTGAGTTCTTGGGTCTAATATAAGAAGCATCAAAATACAGGGTCACAACTCTACAAGTGAAATAATTACCCTCTCCCCTACGTGGGACGTGACATCCAGGGATGAAAGTCTCCCTTGTAACATGGGAGATGACTCTCAGGGACAAGCCTAGCCCTGACTCTGAGGGATCAACAATGCCATCCTGAGCAAAAGGGGAAAAATAAGTGTAACAAATCAAGTGTCAGTGGCTGAGAGAGTTCAAATAGAGTTGAGAGGCTACTCTGGAGGTTACTCTTAGGAAAGCTTCAGTTAGACACTGTTACCTATCATAGTTTGCTAAACCCCAACCAAAACCATTCTTGCCAATCATAAAGAACACCTAGGACTTCATATGGGATTTTGAAAAGGTTCAATCACTAGGGTTATGTTCCAAAAACCTACAACCTCCAGGTGGCTTCCTAGACTGGATAAGTCCTAAAATGCAGTGGGGCCAACCTCTCCAGAACATCAACTAGTTCCATCCCCTTATTCCATATTATCGATAGCCCCTTACAACATGAAAAAGTTAGAATGGGCATAGCTCAGATAACCCTAAAGAGTGGGAGAAAGATCAAAGGAGATGGTGGAGTTATACAGAGAAGGTAGGGTTTAACAAATGAGTATGAGTGCTGAATCATTATAATGATATTTCTTTTATTCTTCAATGTCTTGGAGCAGCTAGTAGTAAAAACCTAAAATTGTGGAATTATAATCCATACCAAACTCTGAAATCTGTTCTAAAATGTGCTTTGAAATTTATTGCTTTTTTGTATATATGTTATTTTTCACAAAAAAGTCTATTGTGATGATAAATGCATAGCTATTGATGATACCATGGGCCATTGATTGTACATTTTGGATGATTACATGTTATATGAAAATATATATCAATAAAATTGCATTAAAATAAAAAAACACAGGGTCAGCATGATGAAAGAAAACATGAAAGTCCCTAGATTCCCCTTCCTAGAGTTGAAGAAGATCCGAGGAAAGACGATATGATCTTAGAGGCTTGTACGAAGTAGACAGCTGGCACTCCTCAGATATGCAAGTCCTCAACAGCCCCAGCTGAATTTTTCAAGTTCTAGGTAAGCCCCTAGATCCAGAGAACAGAGTTTAGAAGCCAAAATGAGTCTGTGGAGCCAAAGGTGAGCCCGGGGCCTCTGCAGATACCAATAATTTGAATAAGCATCCGTGGGAGGAAAGTGATTGCTGATACTGCAGGACTACATGATTGAGGACCCAGTGCTTGTGTGACTTGTGGAGAAGAAAAATAGCCCTCAACTCCAGAAAAGGTCCCATCTCAAGTAGGTTTTGGATCTTTAAAGTGCCATACCTGGGGTTGTGGGTGAGATCATAGGTGAAGGTAGGTGTGAGGAGCCAGAGAAGCAAAGCAGGAACTGGAAAATTGTATCTTTTGAATCTGTTTTTGGTTTCTATCCAAGTTTTTCTTATCCTTAATGGATCATTAAATTTGATGTCTGGTGTAAATATAGACACTTCTGTCTGAATTTTTGTTTATTTCCCCATTGATGTTTCTTTGAAGTCACTGAAAGGATTCTTTGCCTTTTTCTCTATTAAACATCTCAAGAAGTTGGTCATGTAGCTGCTTTCAACCCACTGAGGGCATGCTAATGTAAGATACTACACAGGGTGCTATGTGAACAAGGAATACAATTTCATAATTTAAGGTCCTTTGAGGAATTATAGTCAAGTGTATATAACTCCAATGCAAAACAATATGTAAAATACCTCATGAGAATAAAAATATTTCAACTCCCCTAGAAAACACTGGATGTTCTTTGAACATAGTAACAAGTAACTCCCAAATCTGGTATGAAGCCATCTTAACTGATTAATGACATCTTCACATCAATAATCGCTTATGGAAACCAGACATTTTGTGAAAGCCCCATACTTGTGAAAGTTGGCCAATCAGGAACAGCTACCTTGAGTAACCAAACCACACCTAAAGGTCAACACATCCCTAAAAGTTCTTGCTTCTGTAAGTCAACCAATCTTGAACTCTGTACTTCTCCCAACACTATGTAAGTTCTGCAATTTGCTTTATTTATAGACATTATGTCTTACAAGCAGAATTTTTCCTTGCTTAACAAGCAACAAATTTATCTTCCTGTTTTAGATTTTGAATGGTGGCTCCTTCCTTTGGCACCAGTGATTACACTTAATTGATCCATTTGGTTATGTTTGCTTCTCTTAGAGTCATGTAGGTATCAGGAAATGATCCGTTCATGGGGAAATGATCCTCCATGCCTAGACCAGCCAATCATACTCTCTAATATTGTCATTACTGAGCCTGGTGTTCTGGACTGAGAATAATGATGCCAGTTTTCAGCATATAAGGAATACCATGGACAGAGGCTTTCTTGTAAATATTAGTTACTAAAATATTTTGGCAGGAGACCCCTAAATTCTAAGGCTTTCCATTTTTAACTTAGGGAGTGTCAGAATTAATTTGGGAAAAATATAAAATACTTACCTGGGACTGCAAGCCCAGTGATGATCTATCCTCTCCCTTGTCTTTAATAGGAACTCCTTTCTTTACTAGATTTGTCCCTTTATAGCCAGAGAGGAAAGAACCAAATCCTTAAAGAAAAGGGATTTATTTTCTAAAATGTAAATATCTCTATGGGGAAAGTATTAGAAGCAAAGAGGAAAGTTAAAAGATCTGAATCTTTGCTATTAAAATGTTAGTAATTGGGGAGTATAGTCTGGGAGCCTTGTTTACAAATAATCACTTGATTTATGGAACTTTGAACAGTGAAGGTATTTAATTTCAACTTGATTGACACAGTTCACTGGATAGGTTAGGCCTAATGCAGGTTATAATATCTCACTTTTAACTAATTCTTCATGGTGGAAAATTCCTCTACCTTCCAAACTCAATTTTATTTGGAGATGCACAGATTTAAGTCAACCAGGAAAAACTACTGTATGCAGCGCTCATGTTTGGGTGGCTGATGATGAACAATGAAGATAACTAAGGTTCTGTAAGCCCAAAGGAGAGGGGAGATTTGGATTTGAGTGGGGGATGGATTATATTGTGAAGCAAGGTGGAAAATATTGTTCCATAGTGGGGAGGAAATGAGCAGAATGGAGTTAAAAAAAGGCATTTCCACTGGAGTAGAACCCAGAAGTAAATGAGCAGGAGATATAAAGTGTTTGATGACAGCTCTCTGAGATCCATTCCCTGCAGGCTTTCTGGCTAACTTTACAAAGACACAAATCTAAATATATATATATATATATATATATATATATATATATATAGAGAGAGAGAGAGAGAGAGAGAGAGAGAGAGAGGGGCAAGGGTAGTTCAGTGGTAGAATTCTCGCTTGCCATGCGGGAGACCCAGGTTCAATTCCCAGCCCATGCACTTTTCAAAACAAACAAATAAAGAAACCAACAAAAATAAACAACAAAAATTCAATAAATGGTGCTGCAATAAAAGGATAGTCACATGGAAAAAGAATGAAATGTGAATCTGCCATACAGCATATGGAAAAAAAAAAGATGTGTTTTTTCTAGTTACAAGCAAAACCATCAAGAAGTTCACCATTCTTTGAAGAAAACTGAGCATTAATGCAAGAGATATGACCAGGATTCTTTTTGCTCTGAAAATCTACTAAACTCATGACCTTTTTAAGAGATGGTTTTATTTCTTAGGTGATCCCACAAAAGAAGAGACTGATTTTATTCCATCATATAGGATGAAGAGCTTTGGTCCTGGCCAAAGGCTCCTTCAGAAAGTGGAGTACAAAAGAAATCCTAAGAATCTCATGAACATGTAATTGTTTGATCAAATTAACCCGGGAGGGAGGTGATTCTCTTGTAGAATGATTGACTAACCACTCTCTTCTGTTAAATAGCCACCTTTTCCATGACTTATCTTATGAATCATAGTTGTGCATGCAAAGACCATGGATTTTAGATCATGCATTTTGCTATAAAAAAGGATGAAAAAGCCAAAGATCCATTGAAACAAATGAAGGGGAAACAATATTTAAATCAGGGCACAATCTAATTAAATAGCCATTCCTAATATATTATCTATTAGTTATATAAAGAAAAGGTTAAAAAAAAAACTTAGTGAGAAATGCAATAGAAATTAAACACAACAATGAAAATAAAAAAGAAAATTTAAAAATCCCAGAGAAATAAAATAAATAGTTCTAAAATAAACACAAAAATAATTAGCTACTCAATATATTTTCTATTAGTTATATTAAGAAAAACTTAAAAATAAATTTAGCAAAAAAATACAAAAATTAAAGACAAAAGTGAAAATAAACAAGATCAAAAAGAAAATTTAAAAATTCAAAAGAAATAAATATTTCTAAAATAAACCCAAAAATCAGTTTAAAGTCAATCAAATAAAATTTCAAGTGGGTGGTTGAAAATATATATTAAGTCAATAAAAGCACTAAAATGCTCATATATTTAATTCTTCAAATTAACGAATGCCTTACAAATTTTTGTACAAAGTTTTAAATATATGTTTAGAGTAAATCTTTTGATTCCTGCTCTTCTGCTTCTAAAATTATCAAAAGCCTAAACCTACCTCCTGGCAGTAAGACTGTTAATTTATTGGACAAGCCAGCAGCAAGGGGTTATCATTTTACCATACTCAACAGCACTGAATAGCATACTTTTTAGTATCAAAAACAGTCTAGACATTTTTTTAAAACAGTAAATATTTCTCAATTCTTAAAAATGTTTCTGTGTTTTCCTTTTTTTGTTTTTATTTTGGTTTGTTTTGATTTGATTGTAAAAGGCCACCTCCATCCCAAAGGAAGAATATTTAGATGAATATATCTCCTTTAGAGTTTCAGAGGAAAAGAAAAGGCACACTTTGCTTAGATTTTGAAACGAATATAATAAAATGATCATTTAAATAGATATGGGCAGAACTGAGGGTCAAACAAAAATGTTGAGGAATCCCATAGATGGGCCAGAGTGGGAAGCCAAAAATAAATAAATAAATAAATAAAAGCACTAAGAGTTTAAAAGCCTCCAACAATATAATTGGATAAAATAATGCTTAATATAAATTATTCAAAAGACTATACTAGGGCAGGCCACATGTGGCTCATTAGGCACAGTTCTCGCCTGCATGCCGAAGACCCGGATTCGTTCCCCGGTGCCTGCCCATGCGAAAAAAAAAGCTATATTAAAGACAAGAGGCAAATGGACTATAGAAAAAAATTAAACGATGCAATGACAGTATTCTAAAGTTTAATACCGTGGCACAGTGGATGATATGTCCTCAGAAAATTAGCGTAAGACAAAATACTTTTCCTTTATGTATATGTCAAAGCTTTAATTTTCTTACTTCTTTTTTCAAGATTTTCTGTTTGGGCGAAGAAATAGTGATCCAATATATGAATAAATTTTGAGTTAAAATATCACGTGTTTAATAGTAAAATATAAGAAACGTTCTAAATATTTAATTGTCAATACATTGTTTTGGCTTGCTAAAGCTGCTGGAATGCACTATACCAGAAATGGAGTGGCTTTTAAAAAGGGAATTTATTAAGTCACAAGTTTACAATTCTAAGCCCATAAAAATGTTCAAACTAAGGCATTCAAGAAAGGTTGATCTGGAAAGGTGTATGGCTGGCATCTGTTAGTCCTCTGGCTTCTGGTTTCAAAATGCTCCCCTCCCCAGGGGTGTTTTCCTCCTGCATCTCCAAAGGTCTCTGTGTCAGTTCTGAAGCTTCTTCCGAAATTGTTCCCTCTTAAAGGACTCCAGTAAGTGACTCACTTACTGAATGGGTGGATACACATCTCCATGGAAACCACCTAATCAGAAGATCCCACCCACATTTGGGTGGGTTAGATCTCCATGGGAACAAGATAATCATAAAGATCTCACTCAACACTATTAAATCAGGATTAAAGAACATGGTTTTTCTGGGGTATACAACAGTTTCAAAAGCACAATGTTTATGTGAACTGCAGTATCACCAAAATAGCTAACCCTTCTTTGTCTACTGATTGTCATCCTGTTTTCCTACTCAAGGATTTCTCTCCTGCAGTTTTTTTCTCTGTATCTTGAATCATTAAATGATTTCTAACAGTATTCAAACACACTTTAATATTTTCCCTTTAAACAGTAAAGGATGTGTATCCAGAATGTATATATATAAACACCTACAAATCATTAAGAAAACTCAAGCAAACTAAGTAGAAAAATGGGGGAAAAGGTTCAATTGACACTTCTCAAACAGGTGTTGTCCAATTGCATATGACTTCATTGGCCATTAGGGAAATGCAAATTAAACCACAACACAAGGGATTTTAAAAAAAGCAATTAAGTGTTGTCAAAAATATTCAGCAACTGGAACTCTAATACATTACTTAAAAAAAAATCTGTAGAATTGTTTGGCTGCAGTTATTAAACATGTGTGGTTGCTATGACCCAGCAATTTCATTCCTAGGTATCAACTCCACAGAAATTCATACATATTTTCCCCAAAACCATGTACCACAAAATACATGAGTAGAAACTAGGAAGTTATGCATAGTATAAAGCGACACTTTTCACAATAGCCCAAAACTGTAAACCACCCAAATTCCCATCAACAGTCTAAAGTATAAATAACTGGTAAAATATTCAGACAACAGAAATTTAAACAGCACTGAGAATGAGAAACCTACAACAGCACTCAATAAAAATAATGATTCTCACCACACAATGACCAGTCAAGGGAAATACAACAAAGGAAAACAAACTCAAAAGAGCATCTAGGGGTTAATCCTTACAGGGGTCTCTGATGACTTCCTGAAGCACTGGAGGTTTCTAAGAAGGTGGTCATGCTGTGTCCTTTAATCTTCATTCTTCAGTGTGTGAAAATTCATGAGGCTGAATATTTATTACATATGCACTTTTGTGTATGTACTTAAATGGAAAAGTTTTTTTAAAAATCTTGACCCCACAGCAACCTCCAACAGCCCCACATGTAATGGTCCCTTTTACAGTAAACCTCAAATAAGTGTTCTATACATCCACTATGTCCACTTTATCACACTGCTTTCTCTCTAGAATCATTTCGAAATAGTCTTTTGGACTCCCTACTCAATGCAAGACTCATTTCACAGCCTCTGATGACCATAAGCCAATGGTCAGTTCTCAGTCTTCACCTGAATCTCAGCAGCACTTGATGCATTGGTGCCACCATTTGTGGCACCACACTGCCCCATTTTCCTTCAGGCCACTGGTCAAGACTTTATAGTCTCTTCTGCTGGCTATTCCTCCACTGCTTGATGGCTGAAATAATGGAAGGTCTCAGTGATTGGTCCTTGCTCTCACATTTCTTTTCTCCCTGCATTCTTTCTCTGAGAAATCTCATCCATTTCTATGATCTAAAATGCTGTCTAAATATTTACCACTCCCAAATGTATAACTCTGGTCTGATCATCTTCCCTGACCTCCAAACACATATATTCATCTTATTCCTTGACATATTCACTTGAATATAGGCAATCGAAAGATTCCAAACTTAACTTTCTATTACTTTCTCTATATCTAAACTTCATGCTCCTTTTGTGGTCCTTGGCTCAGTAAAATCACCACCACACACAGATGCCTGCTCAGAAACCTACTGGAGAAACACTGGACTTCTCCTTTCTCTCATACGCTACTTCAAATCCATTAGCAGTTCCTGTCAGCCCTCTGTTCAACACTGCTGTATCTCAAAATCTCCGTCTCTACTCTCCCAATCCAAGTCCCCAGTGTCTCTCACCTGGAGATGGTAATAACCTCCTAACTACACTCCTCTCTTTCATTCTTGTCCACTTCCAATTTATTCAGCAATAAGAGTGAGACTTCAAAAATACAGTGTTAATATTACTCCTTTCTCCAAAATTGTCAATTGCCTCCCATTACACCTAGAATAAACCTAAAGCTATCCTGTGACTTTAAAAGTTCTGCATGATCTGGATTATGTTATTCCCTTCCACCAATCCCCCAGCTGATTCTCCTCTACCACAATGTCCTTCCTCACTCGTATCAAGCCTGCTTCCTACTCAGGGCCTTTGCACTGCTCTTCCCCTGCCGAGAATTTGCTTGGCCCCCAATAACCATGTGGTTCATGCTCTAGTTCTTTAAAGTTGCTACTCAATTTTTGTTTTTTATAGAAGAGAGTTTTCCTGTCAATCATGTATAAGATAGAAACTTCTGTCATTCTCTAAGCCTTATTTTACATTATGCTTCTTCCTCATGATACTATGGTATCCTGTAATTTTATCTGTATTTAGTTGTTTGTTGTCTGCCTCCCCTCAGTAAACTTGATGAGGCAGAGGAATTTCCTATCATTCTCAAAATATCCCCAGTGCTTACATCACATTGAAGTTCTCAAGAAATACCTGGGAAACGGAAGAAGTTCTGTGTGGCTGATGTAAAGGCAGCAGCGTATATCTAAATCTCTTCATTCATCCTTCCCCAAATCACACAGGTCAAATTCAAGAACAAATGAAAGCACACAGATCATATAACTAGAATTCAGAGAACACAGTGAACTTCAAATTACCTCTAATGACAAAAGTAAACACTGATTTTCAGTAGAGACTTCCCTGAAACTCCTCTCACAGCTTTGTAGGCAGGCGGGGTAGAGAGATTTGAAAAAACTAGAGGAAGATGTAAAATGAGAAGGGGCCTAGGACTGGTCTAAAATCACCTCCAGAAATAGCAAGTCTACAGTAAGTGTGAAACTACTGAAGACGATTTCTGATATCAGAGCACTGACAGCAGAGAAAGGACTTAGCATGTGGGGCTCAAAGAGGGAGGGTTGAAAGGATAAGAATAGAAGAAAGGCAGACTGGAAGGTGAAGGGAAAAAGAAACGAGAGGGAGAAATTTGTGATCCTGCTAGAAAAAAAAAAAGATAGAGAATAAAAAAACGATAGAGTTCTCACCTACCATGAGGGAGATTCCCGGTGCCTGCCTATGCAAAAAAAATTAAAAATAATAGTAACAATATTAAATAGGGTATATACACATTTCCCACACTGACCAAATAAACAGAACACGAAAACCATTTAAAAATGTGCATTTTGCAGTGTTAACTGAGAAAGATGCTTTGAGACAGGAATCTTGGCATCCACCCCACTGGCATCCCCTGCACAGTTCACAGCGATGTAAGCAGTCCTCATCAGTGCACAGCCACTACGGGAGCAAACTAGGACGTGAGAATCAAAACATTTTAGCTGATGGAAATTCACTTTCAGAAAACCAACCACAAAGCAAAGACTCTATAACACGATATTCCAAACATATTAAATATCCTTAAATATATTATATGGTGATAGGTAGGTACAGATAAGGAGACAGAGATATATGTTACCAAAAGAGGAAATTTATGTATTGAGGACAAAATGAAATGAAAGCTGATCAAACTCAGAATAAAAAAAGAAAGAAAAGACAAAATTACATCAGCATTGAGAACTAAATTGTAAGGCATCCAAGGGAAAATAGATTTAAACAAAAATTTAATGAGGGACATTGAAGAAGGTTAGGGAAATACACAAGAGAATGAAAATGGGATAAAATTAAAAGTTAAAAGGGTCAGAAAGAAAGTGGTTGAAATGAAAAACAGGCAAATAGCCAAAAATCATATAATATGGAGTATCTGATGATGAAAAAGCAATAAAACAGGACTAATATTTAATTCTTTAGCATAGGAAGTTACAGAAATAGGGCAGGCCATGGTGGCTCAGCAGGCAGAGTTCTCGCCTACCATGCCAGAGACTCAGGTTCGATTTCTGGTGCCTGCCCATGCAAAAAAAAAAACGATAGAAATAAAATAAAATGCTACACAGGTACCTGAAACTTTTACCTGAAATCATTGTGGAGAAATAAATCTGAAGCAATGAGTCACTTACAGCAAAATGATAATACTTGTTCACATCTACTACTGAAGGCAAGTGCTGTCAGACCTCCTGGCCCTACTCACCACCGCTAAGCCCAGAAGTTGGATGCAAGGCAACCCACCATTTTCCTATGCTCCACCAGGATCAGCCACTGAAATTAGTCCCCCTTGGCATTATTCAAAAATCCCCAGGAGGTACCTGCTATCATATATGTACACACACACAGCAATACACACGTGTAAATTCACAGGACCAGGCCCTCTGTCTCTCCTTCTTCCCAGACACCTGAGAGCCTTCTGCCCTGCTCGTCATGGACCCCTTGCTCAGGAACTCCTCTCAGTTAGCATTTGCCTCAGTAATAAGCCTTGGGCTTATTTTGCAACACTGGCTATGGCGTGTTGTATTTGACACCCATACCTTTGAAAGGCAGGATCTAGCCGAATTGGATCTTAACAATGATCAACTCCAAGATATATCCTAATAAAATTATGGTTTTAATGGTTAAAAAACTCCTCTGGACTTACAGGCAAAAAGACGAATAGTTGTAAAGGACAGGGAAATTACATGTAAAATTTCTTAAAAGAAATCAAGCTAATAAGAGAGTAGGATTTTCCAGGAGAAAAAGTGTGAATCAGAGATTTCATATCCAGAAAAACTTTCATTCAAGTATCAAGGTTGTAGTAAAACAGTTTTAAACACACACAAATCCAGGAAATTCTGGCTCTTGAAGAATCACAAGCTCTTCTTATGAAGAGTCTACTAGAGGATGAACCTTAACCAACCAAGAATCTTCAACAAAAGGGGTTATGACAAGCATTTATTCTATTGTGGTGTAGAAGTAACATTGAGGCTGAGGTGGGGAAGATGGAAGAATAGCAAATAAATGTCATGTGCCCTGATGAACTAAAAATAATGCAGCTGAGATAATGGAAGAGAGGAGAATAAAAGAGGAAAGTGGGATGAGCTCATTGTGTACAGGCAATTAGCAGAAGTCAAACAATATTTAAAAATTGATAAACTAAATAATAACCATTCGAATAAGAAAAGAAGATACTAGTAACTCAGGAAGGTATAAGCAAAAAGGTAATTACTAAACATAAATACAAACTAATCTAAATGCAAGTGAATTCTGAAAATGAAAAGAACAAAGTAAACATGACACATTCAGAAAGAAACAAAGCAAATACAATAACACATTAATTATAACATAAAAGGTGATTTATCATATCAATAAATGTGAGTGAGCTTAACCCGACCATTAAAAGATAAACTTCAATTTTACTAACAAAGAAATGTCAGACTTTATTTCTGCACATAAGAACTATAGCTAGAAAATGGTGGTTTAAAATATTAAAATAAAGAAAAGGTCAGGAACACATCCATTAATTAGAGACTATAAGAAAATAGATTTTGTTATATTTTATAGGCAAAGTCAAGACAAAAAATATTGATTGTGACAAATGTGGATACATTTTAATGATAAAAGCCAAATTTTCCAATAAAGATGTAATGGTTATAATACCTATATACTATATCATGCCTTATCACCTTTATAGAGAAGAAACTGAAGGAGACAATGAAAGGAGATGAAAAGAGATGAAAGAAGTAGATAGAACACATTAACAATAGTAGATTGGAACATAATTTTCTGTTTAAGACAGACCCAATGAACAAAAATAATAAGGCTATAGGAGATCTAAATAGCATAAACAATAAGGAAAGTTTCATTGAATGAATCCAGAACAAAATTTACACCTACTTAACAGAAAGTACACCTTCTTATCAAATATATGGAAGATTCACAAAAGCTTGTAAGAGCAATTAATGATTTCTTGATTGATAAGAAAGCATCAGTAAGTTCTATAATGTAAAAATATTATGAAGACTCCTTCTTGATGACAGTGCAATAAAACCAGAAAATACTGAATCCCCTCAAAAGTCCCTTTAACTTATAAAACAAAAACATTCTATTAAAGAATTCTTGACATTTTCTTCTTGAAAGAAGATAATAGAAAGTGAAGAAGCAAAACACTGTAGAATAGTTATAATAAATACACATATTATGTATATTTAAGAGTATTCAGAAGAAAAATAATCATTTTAAACACCTATAGTAATAGAAATCCAAAAGATGAAAACAAATGAAACAACTTCCTTCTCTTTTTCTACTTCCCTTTTCTTTCTTCTCCCTCTTCCTTCCTCCTATTCCTACTTTAAAGCTTTCTGATGGGGTATAACAAGGCAGAGGACTGCTCTGTAAATGGAAACAGGAGGAGCCAAGGGCCCCACGATGACTGGAGCTGCGTGGAATGAGGAGCGCATCTACAGAGTGGATGTTGTTAGAGAGAACACCATACTTGAAAGAGCATAAGTGTTCATCCGATTGTGGAGAAGAAAAGAATTTATTCACAGTCTTGCAAGAACAGGAGCTCACACACAAAAAATGGTGGTCAGCGCGCTGAGCAACTAGAAGCAGTGGTATTTCTCTAACCTGCAAGTCCCTTCCCTGTTTCTCTGCTGATTGGATACTCCGGAGGTTATAGCCTATCCCGAAAATCTAATTCAAATTTCCAGCCAAGGTTCCCACTTTTGATTACACTTTTATTTCAGTGATCCTGGCCGTTATATATTTAAACTTGTTTCTACGTGTTTGGCACCAATTCTAGGCTTACATCACAGGCACTCTCCTTCCCTGCCTGTAGCCTGAGTTGTTCTACAGCCCTTTCCTGCTCCATCTTGTGTGAAAGCTAAACTTCTTACAGGTACGGGGCAGAAGGGAGCCCATGGGTAGTCAGTGCACCACGGGACATGAGAGCCTGTTAAGGGGAGATGGTCACCCCACTAAGTGTGTCCTGGCACGAAGTCAGACCTGGAGCAGGGAGAGGGGTCGTCCCTCTAAACAGACAGCCTGGGATGGGGCATGGAAGTCCAGGCAGGGCCAGCCTGGTGTCCGCCTGGTGGGTGGAACCCAAGCGGAAGCAGGAAATGAGAAGGAAGGCTTCCCCCTGGGGCATCCCAGGTTGTGGTGTTGAGACCCAGTAGACCAGGAGGTTATCTGTGTGGAGAGGAAGTGGTAGGGAACTGAGATTAGCTACACAAAGGGGAATTGATAAAATAAGAAATAAATTACAGATCATGAAAGCCAGATTTCTCACAAAAGGCAAAAGGAGTTACAAATAAGGAAAAGGAGAAAGTGCAAATAAACCTTGTGGTATTGGAATTGAATTGTGGTTATTAGGAGGAACATGCGGTTTTAAAGATGAGCAGATATAAAAACAAATACAGGTATATGCGTATCTCCTTTCGTTCTGACCACTGAAAGGAAGGGGAATTAGAAATCTCAAGAACAAGGGGTACTCATCAGGGCCTAAATTTGTGCTTCTTAAAAGCATTCTGCACCTAAAGCAATCAGGACTCCTTAGAGAAATGAGTGAATCCAGGAGCATGGACATCTTTTCATTTGCAAGTGGACAAGAAAGCGCTCAAATAATGATGATGAGGACCTGTCAAAAGGACACAGAATCCAGCTGCTTTTAATAAAAGCATCATAATAACTTATAATAGTAACGTATTTCAACCCATTGAATTCATAAAGAAACCATAAATTTATATTGAGATGGAGATGATTAATAGATAATAAAGATTATTGATTAACTGAATATTTACATAGTTTCAAAGTACTTTCTCATAAAATATATATTAGTTACTAAGGAGTAACACTGCAGTGGATAAGACTGGAAATTACCCTCTTAATCAATTGATCAAATTAAACCTCTTCAGAAATGGTACAAATGGAAGCCATACAGCGAAATACAGGCTACAATGAGAACACAGCATCACAGCTGTGAGATTCTTGCAGAAAACACATAATCTGATCTAATCTAATCTTGAGGCAACTTCAGACAGACCCAAATTGGGAAACATCTTACAAACTAACAAATCTGAAATCCTCAAAATAGTCAAGGTCATGAAGTTAAAGAGAAGGGTGAAGAGGTTTAAGAGGCATTGCAAACGAATGCACTGCATGATTCTGAACTGGACTCTTTAGCTATAAAGGTTATTATTATATTTGGTGAAATCAAAATATAGTCTGAGACAAGATGGTAATAATGGTAACTGTTAATTTCAACGTTTAGAAAGAAGAGTTGATGGAAAATAAACATTCAAGAGTAGGTAGGAAAATAATGAAAAGGAAAATTATGAGGAAGTGCCCATTTTACCAGATTTTAAAACATTGTCTATTTGTTACCTATCATAACTTGCCAACCCCCAACCAAAACCATTCCAGCCAATCCTAAGAACACCATATAAGATTCTACAAAGATTCTATGCACTAGGGTAACTTCCAGAAACCTGTAACCTCCAAATGGGGCCCTGGACCAGATAAATCCTAAAACCTACAGGGCCCAGCCTCTCCAGAATATCAACTAGTTCCATCTCCCTACCCCATATTATTGACAGCCCCTTCCAAAATGAAAAACTTAGAATGGCCCAAATACCCCTTTGATGGTGGAGTTATTACCAGAAAGTATGGTTAAACAAACGTATATGATTGGTGAATCATTAAATTGATATTTCTTTTAGTCTCCAGTATCTTAGAGCAGCTAGAAGTAAAAACCTTAAATTGTGGAATTGTAAACCATACCAAATTCTGAAATCTTTTCTGCAACTAATTGTTGTGCTGTGCTTTGAAATTTATTGCTTTTTGTATATATGTTATTTTTTCATAAGAAAAAGAAGAAAAAAGTCAACTGTGATGATAAAAAAATATTTATTCCTTTTAACTTCCTATATTCTGGAGCAGCTAGAAGGAAATATCTGAGAGGATGGTATGGTAGCCTATGACAAGCTTTGGGATCTGTCCTGTAACTATTTGTAGAAGAGTGCTCTGAAAATTATCGCTTTTTTCTTTCTTTGATTTGTATATATGTTATATTGTACAATTTTAAAAGTTTAAGAAAAATAAAAATAAAGAAGCATTGTCTAATGTTTCTGTAATCACAACACACAGTGTTACTGAGCTTGACTAGACAGTGGTAAAAAAGGTAACTTCTCAGATCTCGTGGACAAAGATGGATCTTTAGTAAATGCTTCTAAAAGACGTTATGAAAAAGTAAAATTAGATCCATCCTTCATATCACACACAAGTTTAAACTCCAAATGGATCATAACAGTAAATGCAAAACATACTGTAAAAGTACCAAGGAAGTAAAGGTAAATTCCTGTATAATCTGAGTGTAGGAAAAAGATTTTAAAATTAACCTGAAAATATGGAGATGAAAGAATAGACTGGTAAATTTTATTACATAAAAAGAAACTAAAATTATTTTTGTATGGCTAAGTCACTTTAAGAGAAAAAACATGTAGCTACAATAGATACATTTCTCAGATGTCAAATTAACAAAAATTAAAAGACTTCCCAACCCATATAATTGGTGCAGCGGTGGGGAAGCACATGCTTTCATACATGACTGGTTGTATATTGGTACATATGTCAGCCCTTATGGAGGGGACTTTGATAACAGCTAGCAAAATTACATATGTGTTTACCTTTTGACCCAGAAATTCCAGATTGAGGAATCCATACTTAGGATAATAAATCTATACATGAATCCATACTTCTAACACTAAAAAGTGCATATGGACAAGGTTATTCTGTTAGTATTTTTTAACATTTGAAAAGCATCTGAAATAAACTACATGCCAAAAAACAGTAGAGAGAGGGAAGAAAGAGAGAATAAATGATGTCACATGTGGCAATATAAATAAATGGTGAGTCTTGATAAAGGGTATAGTAGTTCTTTTTCCATTCTTATAATTGTACTGTACATTTGAAATTATATCAAAATAAAATCTTGAAAAACATCTTAAAATTGAAAAGGTTAACTTATTGAAAATGAAGTGTGTGAAGTGAATGACTATGCAGCTACTTAAGATGTTTATAATGAATATACAGTACAAGAATACAGTTTTTTAAACCATGATTATATCTGTGTGGGAAAAAAAATCCACTAAGTTAAACATAAAGGATGGAAAATAAATCTTGTTAACAGTAATGCTTGCATATTTTGCCTTTTTCCTTTTCTCCATTTCCCAAATTATTATAAATTAGCATAGTCTATTTTTCTAATGGAAAAAGAACATTTCAAAATTACTTTGGCTTTCTTTTGTGTGTTGCCCTGGGCAGCTCACCCCTTTCTTTTACCTTTTGGTTAAATATAAGCACATGGGATGACAGGGGTGGGTGGAGAGAGAGTTTTTTTCTGGTACACAGCAATAACTGCCATCAGCCTTTTGAAAAGGCCTCTAGTCTAACTATATAGGGCAATGGTGTGCTTTCAAGCATGGGCTTCTAGAGTCAGTTGGAAGTTATTTTCGAATCCCAGCTTGGAGTGTTACTCATTGAATGATTCTGGGTGAGTGATTTAACCTCTCTGAGCTTCAGTTCCACACCTATAAACTGAGGACTATGCAAGAACCTTCCATTTGGTTTGTTTTGAAATTTTAATGAGATGATGTTGTTGGCACGTGACAGCACCTAATAAACTGCACTTTTATATTTTTTATTCATATCTCTTGTTAACACAAAATACTCTGTGCTTGCCTCATGTTACATCAATGTATCAAATCCACACACTAATACAAATACACCAAATTAATAATTAAGAATGGTTTATTAGCTTCACTAAACACTTCCATGATAAGCTCTTAAATCGTAAGCCACTACAGTATATTTGCTTACTGTTAAATAATTCCCAAGTAACTTATAATGAATATAGGCACCAAATAAATAAAATGTGAACCAAGCAATGATGATTTATTTGCATGAAGAATATACACATCACATTTACGTGATGTCAGTCTTTCCTAATGATGCTTAAACTGTTGAACATTTTATTATCTGTGCCAGTGCTATGCATTGCAGATTACAATCAGCTAGAGTGTGAATGATGCACTTAATTTACCTTCTTCTTTGCCATATATTTTCATATACTAAAATATATTGATTTCAACCATCTTAAGTGATACTTGCCAGGGTTGCTCAAAGCTAATCCTGTTATGCGAGGTGGCAATACAAACCATTTCCATATAAAAGAGTCCTTACTTGAGGAATCATGGGATAAAAAGTTAAGACACTGTGCAGAGGAACGGAAAGGAAAACTTTTCCTGAATGAGGGTTCTTGGGATTGATAAAAATAAATTGAGAAATACAGAGGCTTTCTGTGCTGATAACCGCCTGTTCCGGGGAGCTCCACGGTGACTGAGTGTCAGTGCGCCGATGACGTTCTCCTTTCTTAGGGCGCGATGGTCCGGGCTGTATGGGAAATTTAGAGAGAAGAGCACACGTCCCATAGGCTTTAGAAAGCCTGGGTGGATGAACTGCTCGTAACTGAAAGACAAGGATAACAGGAAAGCGCCTGGCCTGGGTGTTGTGTTGTCGGCGAATAGCAAAGACAAAACAGTTCCAAGAAATGTACTCTTGACTTTTTATTTTATCGTAAAATTCTGGCACTAGTGTATCCTTGTCATCAGGAGAGAGAAGACAGGCCTTATGCCACAAAAATGCCAAAGCAAATAGGCGTTTTTCCTTTCCTGTCAACAGCATCCCAAAGAGGAAGGGGGGTCAGCTTGTTTCACAGCCCTTCACTTCCATATCTCTGCAAGGCATCATCGCTTCCTGCAGAGGTAGAGGCAGCCGACCTCTGGACACACCAAAATTTTGATGGAGAATTTAAAGGGCAGCAGAAACAATTGAAAAAAAAACCATTAAGAGTCAATTGATCCTAACAGTCTGGCAGCCCCAGCCTGCTGGCCTTTCAGCAGTAGGAAACTCCAGCCCTAAGTTCCAAAACTCTGAGTCAGGGTACAGGAACATGACTGCGGGTGAAAATCACTCTTCTTTGAGCTCAGTTTATTTGTCTCAATCCCAAGAATCCCCATTCTGAAAAATCTTTCCTTTTCTGTCTTCTGCATGGTGTCTTTATTTTAATCAAATGATTCCTCAAGTAAAGACTTTTATATGGAGATGGTTCACACTGGTTCTTTGAAATGAGAATTTCTTGAAGAACCTCTTCTTTTAGAGTGGGTGCAAATATCTTAAAGACCTATATGCATGATCTTATACTAGCTAAAAGAAAATTAAAGAGAACAATGCTATTCACTGCTATCTAGGCCCATGAAAGCTGCATAAGTAAATGGAAAATTAATATTTAGATATATAAATAAGATGCATTTAATTATTTTCAGTGGTCTAGAGGTTGTCTTAGTAGAATACAAGGAATGCATTTTATCTATTTGTGTTTTGGTGCTAAACCAGTTCTACGAAGTGGGTCCCATGAAACCCTACCTTAGTGTTTTTTTTTTTACCTTCTCTTATGGGAAGGATATTAAGCAAATCTTATTAAGGATATTACTGAAGTGTGAAATAATTTGGTCATTCTCTATAAAATAGTGCTATGTCTATGTTTTAGCTTCCCTGGTTGAAACACGAGAATTTATTGTTCACAGTTTCGAGCCTAGGAAAAGTCCAAAGTCAAGGCATCATCAAGGCAAAGCCTTTTCCCCGAGACTGTGGCCTTCTGGGGTGGCTGCCAGTGATGCTTGGTCCCCTGTCACATGGGAATGCACATGGCAGTCTCTGCTGGTTTCTCTGGGTTCCCTTGACTTCTGGCTTCTTCGCTGTGGCTTTCTCTTTGTATTTCTGAATTTTGTTCTAATTGTAAAGGATTTCAGTAATAGGATAAAGACCCATTCTGATTCAGTTGGGCCACACCTTAAATGAGGTAACTTTATCAAAAGGTCCTACTTACACTGGGGTCACACCTACAGGACTGGATTTACATTTAAGAACATGTTTTTCTAAAGTGTCTAGCTCCAAGTCACACGGTTTATATTTCTCTGTAGACTTCCGTGTGAGTATGGTTATGTATATGGTGCATTAGATACCTGTTCTAGTCTGCCAAAGCTGCCAGAATGCAACACACCAGAGATGGATTAACTTTTAATAAAAGGGGATTTATTTACATCAAAAACTTATACTTCGTCAGAGAAAAAGCAACTAACTTTCATCTGCGTTTCTGTCTTACACAGGGTGATGTCTGTTGGCCTTTTCTCCTGACTTCTGGGTCCCAATAGCTTTCCTCTGGGCAGTTCCTTTCTGCATCTCCAAACATCTGGGCTGAACTGCAAATGGTGAGCTGCTTAGGCTGTGCTGCATTGAGCTCTCTTCTGACCTTTCTCTTTTAAGCCTCCAGCTAATTAAATTAAACATCTCTCATTGCAGAAGGCTCTCCCCTTAGCTGACTGCAGACATAATCAGCCACAGATGAGTTTCATATGATAATGATTCATCTCTAGCAACAGAACTAGGTACCATCACTAGGCACCATCACCTGGCCAAGTTGACACCTGAATCTAACACAATACCTAAATTCTTCTAAGTTCAATAAATAAAGTAATGCAGCCACATAAAATTTTAATAGCCTAAAAAATGTTAAAATCACATTAAAATCAATTAGAAAGTAAGCTTAAGGTGAGTGTTATTAATTTTGCATCTTTAAGGTTGCTTTTTGTTTGAGTTCCAAGCTTTTTGTTTTGAGATTGTGGCAAACTTACTTTTCATAGTACTTTAATTACACAGTGAAGAAATATGAAAAACAGAAGAAGAAAGAAATGGAGAAGATTAAGAAAATGTATGTAAATATATATCTGGGTAATGAGAATAAACTATTACTTGTAATAATACAAACATTAGAAGTTTATTTTGATTTCCTTAATTTTTTACTTTTTGGGGATGCTCACTTGATTATTTAATCAAGTTATATAATCAAAGTTATTTAATATTTTATTGTTGAAAAGAGCATATGATTATATAGCGATACATAATAGAAATTCTGAACTTGTAAAAAATAAAAATAAAAACCCAAATACCTAAAATATTTATATTAATGAAAATGGCTCATAAAAAACAGAACTATTCATAGCCTGACCTCTAGTGTTAACAGTAAATAAGTGTGGAGTATGACAATATCAGAAAAAAAAAAAGAGATTTAAAAGGAATTAAATAACAATGTTTTTCATTATAAAATAATTCATCCTGAGAGACTTATATATTTAGCACGGAAGCATGATCCAGAAGGAGCTCAGAGATTTAACATGATCATTTGATAGAGGAAAAACCTGCGGCCAATTGTTTCTAAAATCATATAATCTGAATTAGTTTATGGGGCGCCTTCTCAATATCTGTACCCACCCCACTAGCTTTAAGTGTGTATTACAATTGTAGGAAGATAATTTTTGGCATAAATCTCCATCATCATCATCCCCCACATACCCCCTGCGTAATACCACCGAGAAGACCCAGTTACACTCCATGCCTGTGCTGAGTCGGCGGGCATGGGAAAGTCACACCAGGGGCAAAACACAAACGCCTAGAGAAACAATTTATTCTTTATTAATCTGGTCTTAGTTTAGAAAGGTCTGAGTTTTCTCCACTTAAACTCTTGGTAATTATCCACACATTTACAAAATGTTCCTGAATCAAATTCCGCATAAGTCAACCAACTCAAGTGTTTCACTGTTACGTCTGGTAGGGAAAAACCTCTTCTTCTATAAGAAATCCCTAAGTTCTTTATTTTTTTAAGAGTTTAATCTCTTTTTAAGAGTTTATTCATTTTTTTAATTGAGATATATTATATATTCACATACCATAAAATCATCCAAGTTGTACAGTCAGTGCTTCATAGTATTATCATATAGTTTTGAGTGGGGTATCTCACCATGGACTTAATCTCTATCCAAAACGTCAGGCATACATTCTTGGCCTTCAGTTCTTGTTTTCTTACTTTTCCAAAGATCTAGAGCATTCAGCTTTTTGGTTGCCTTTACTCTTACAGACCACCCTTCTTTTAATGCCCCAAATTTGCATTATTTATTTTTTTCTTAGTTACCAATTGTTCTTCTTTTGTTCCTGAATTCAGTCAGTTTATAAAAGGTTTCCCAATGGCAATTTTCCAGCTTTAGATCTTGGATAACTCAACTTTGCTTCCAAATACCAAATTAATAAAAACATTTGCTTCCAAAACCAGGAAATTATCCCTGTATTTAGAAGTTTTCCAGAATTAAAAAACAACGTACATATACATATTAAGGATAATCCTTTTTAAGTAACTAATACTTTCTCAAATTGGAAACAATAGTGGATTTGCCCCTCCCTGTCCCTGCATCAGTATTATCCATTTTACCTAACTATCCAGAGTTCCTTAATTTCTGTCTATTTTCCAAATATGGGGCACCAACAACATAACCATTCTATGTGTCCCCCCAATAGCATTCTGATAATTTACTGTTTAATATGACCAGTTGGTTTCTACTGCCTGCATCCAAAAACCCTAATTAACCCAGACTAGCAACAGTACAGATAATAGGTTTTTAGTTTAATAAGAGAAAATTGAAACTGGGGTATATGATTCAATCTACTATAGTCCACTCTCTAGACCACCAAAAGACATATTCTTCCCATATGCAAAATATACTCCATCTTTCCCAATATCCCAAAATCCTTAAGTCAGTTCAGTAACAACTCTAAGTCCAAACTCTTGTCATTATTAGTTATGGACGTGGCCATCCTGGGTCAAAATTCCTCTCTACCTGTGGAACCTATGAAACCTAGTAGTCAACATACAAATGGTGGGACAGGCGTAGGATAGACATTCTCATTCCAGAAAGGAGAAATTGGGAGGAAAAAACAGGTCATAGACCTCAAGCAGGTTCAAAATCCAATAGAGAAAACTTCATTAGATTCCAAAGTGTAGTAGTTAGGTTCAGGTATCAACTTGGCCCAATGATGATGCACAGTTGTTCTGTTGCTGTGGACTTAAATCATTAGCATGTGAAATTCATCTATGACTGATTCCATCTGTAGTTGCCTAAGAGGGGTGCCTTCTGCAAGGAGTGACATTTAATTTAATTAGCTGGAGGATAACAAGGAGAGCTGGGAGAGAAGCCCTGCAAATGTTGCTGCGTGCTTTCCCATATTAGTAAATTTGTAATTAAATAAATTCCCTTTATAAAGACCTTTCCATTTCTGGTGTACTACATTCTGGTAGCCTTAGCAAACTAAAACCCAAGGTCTGAGGGTCCTGCATGGGCTGATGCTTTGTCCCCTGGGCCTGCTGGAGCAGCAATGCCACCCTTTCCAAACATTGGGGCAGTGACCACATTTCCCCCCAAATGCCAGGCTATAGGCACGGGTGTGGTGGCCTCTGAGCACTGGTGTGGTGGCCAAGTTCTCTCCAAATACTGGAGCATAAAGTCCACTTTCTCCAAATGCCAAGTGGGCCTGCCTTCTCCAAAGACCAGGTCAGAAATCCCACCCTATCCAAAGGCCAGAAGCCCCTCTCTCTTAAGCCTGATGAAATCTCTTCTGCTAATAAGTCTGCTTCCATGGTTTCACCCTTTAAGTCTTTTTCCTTTTCATCACCCTGTCTCTGACCCTTTCAGTCCAGGCTGGCAGCGCTTCTGCTCACGAAATTGGTTTCACAATTCAAGGTTGTCCAAGCCATCAAACTAAAGTATCTTCCACAGATCCTTCCTGGCTAAATGTATTTCCCACTCCAGGCTGAGATGACTGACTGGACCCATGTGTCACAAGTCTAATCTCCCTAGTGAACAGCTGATCGGCCAAACCCTAACCTAAGGATGTACTTTTTCAGAGTTCCAGCATAAAATGTGAGTGTTCGTAGAGAAGCTCATCTGAATCTTTACCGTAAGTGGCTTTAGGCAGTGATTCTATTTCCCTTACTGCCCAAACTGCAACTAATTTGCTGCTCTTTCTCCCAGATTAATAAATCTTGCCAGGGGAGAAGTAGCTTTACATGTTGAGCTTATTTCTCTGGCTTCTCAATTTCTCTTAATTATTGGCCCTAGCGATTTCCTCCTGTCTTATCAAATCTTCAAAGCATTTAAGGCATTTTTTTTCATATTTCATTAAGGTTATAAAGGGATGATGTATGGATGCATTAGTCCATAATACCTACTCCTATTTCTCCTTTTTTTGTTGTTTATTGTTTTTTACTTTTTTTAGAATGTAGTTTTAAAAAAAAATGTATAGATCATTCTCTATATCTTTTTTTACTTTCCTAACTCCCATTTTCTTTTTCCCTTTCAAGGTCCTGACAGATGAGGAAAATACACATCTTGTATAGAAATCATTTTAAGAACGCAACTAAAATAAAGTAAGTGGTAAATTATAATAAGCAAGTCATCAATAATTGAAAAATGCCAAGGATTAGAGAAATTAACCAACAGATAGACAAAGCAGCTTAGGGACTTAACTATATAGAACTCTTCTTCCCATCTTCCTTCCTGATTAAGATAATATGGGATTTATTTTTTCCTTAGGTTAATGTCAGAAGCCATTGTAAACCCCCTCTAAAGAATATAATATCATTACAGGTTCCAAAATTTTTAGGACTCTTTGTGTTCAATATCCAACAGCCGGCATCAATCAAGCAATTAATCAACCAATCACAGCATATTAGAAAACATGACCAAAACCAAGATTAATAATGAGCAATTGAAACTGACTGATAGGAGTTTGGTCAAGAAGGCACTGGCCTGATTGTAACAGTGAGGATATTTCATGGATTTAAATCATTAGTCAGTTGATTTCATCTATGACTGATTACAGCTACAATCAATGAAAGAGATTGTCTTCAGTAATGAGCGAAATCTCATCTAATCTGTTAAGGCCTTAAAGGAGAGCTGATTATTTCAGCAGTCGGAAAGAAGAATTTCTCTCTCCTTCAGTCAGTATCTTCTACTGGGGAATTCCTTGAAACCTTTATCAGAGTTCCAAAATTGTTTGTCCTAACAGAAGCTGGATTTACCAATCCCTATGATAGCATGAAGTGATTCCTATGGTAAATTGCATAATATTTACATATAGATATAGTTATAGGGATATCCTGTTTGTTCCGTTTCCCTGGAGAACACTAATGTACTCTATTTTCAATTGTTTCACTTTTAGAGCAGATTCTTTCAAGGACTCAACCCCAATACTAGGCATTTATTAGGAACCTCTATTCTTTTGAACCTTGAACCCCAATTCTTGTCCCATAAACTTGTGAATCAATTGGTTCATCTTCTTAGGCTTTCAGATTCGAGGAGAAAATTGGCCCTTCCCAAAAGGCAGAGTCACCTCTCTAGGTATATTTTTTTTCTTAAATGTTGTCCTCTTAATTTTCCATCGGATTGATAGCTTTTTGATGTATTCAAAAACTTTTTTTTAATATCTTGTCCATCTTCTTTTTTAGTTGTTCATAGTTGTTCACAGAATGACTTATTCTGTCTCTACTCAAATGAAAACTTCTCTTGTAATAAGATTAGCTGAAAAATTTAAAGGATATAGAGCAAAGGGAGAATAAGGCCCTATTTTTCTTGATTTTCCTTAAAATATGAAAGGGACGAGGCAAAGTAACAAATGGTGAAATGTGTAAGGATATCAGAATTATATTTAAAGCCTGTCAAAACTTCATTTTTTTCTTTTTTATTGTGAAAAATAACAAATATACAAAAAATACATTTCTAAGTACATTTTAATAAGTAATTATACAACAGATTTTGAAGTTTGGTATGGGTTATAGTTCCACTATTTTTCTTTTTTTTTCTAGCTGCTCCAAGGCACTGGAGACTAAAAGAAGTATCAATATATTGATTCAGGAGTCACATTTGTTTGTTAAACCCTACCTTTTAAATTATATTCTTTCTTTTCTTTTTGTGCAAAAATAACATATAAATAAAAAAGCAATAACTTTCAAAGTACATTGCAACAATTAGTTGTAGATCAGATTTCAGAATTTGGTATGGGTTACAATTCCACAGTTTGAGGTTTATATTTCTAGCTGCTCTAAGGTACTGGAGACTGAAAGAGATATCAACATACTAATTCAGCACTCATATTCATTTGTTAAGCCTAACTTTCTCTGTTTAACTCCACCATCACCTTTGATCTCTCACTCTTTAGGGGTATTTGGGCTATGGCTATTCTAACTTTTCCCTGTTGGGAGGGGCTGTCAATAATATGGGCTAAGCGGATGGAATTAGTTGAAGTTCTGGAGAGTCTGGCCCTTCTGCATTTCAGGAGTTATCTGGTCCAGGCGCCCATCTGGAGGTTGTAGGCTTCTAGAAAGTTACCCTAATGCATGGAACCTTTGTAAAATCTTACATAATTCCCGAGGTATTCTTTAGGATTGGCAGGAATGGTTTGGGTTGGGGTTTGGCAAATTACGGTAGCAGCAATGTCTAGCTGAAACTTGTCAAAACTTCATTTTAATATTTCTCGTCTTTAATTTCCTGTGAAATTTTCAAGTAAGAATAAGAACTGACAAATACACCTGGAAAAGAATGAAATAGCAAATTCTGTCATAAAGAATTCATAAGAAAAATTTGAATAGTAATAGTGGAATCTCATTTCCTTCAGATTTGGAATCATTTAGCTATTGTTTTTTTTCTTATACAGGATATATCTGATGCCTTCAGAATAGATTCAGTTATGTAGTTTTAATTTTCAGTGTGGTGACCCTATGATACTCCTGTCTTTTAAGCATGGATTAAGAGTCACATCCCTTCTGGTACCTTTTTTCTATAATTACTATGTTACCAATGAAAATATGTTGATTCTTGGGCCAAGAAACTCAATATCTGAATGACAGTGATTTATACAAAGCAAGGAGTGTTCTTCAGAGCTGTTAAGAAAACAATGTTTGATATGTCTGTCATGTTACCCATTCTTTTGAAAACAAAGATAAAATAATTTGGATGACAGAGCCCAATGGGGCATTAATTGTATCAGTATTTGAAATCTTAACAGGTCATCTATATAGATTTATGTAGTATTCAGAATACAAAGAAAATATTAACTATTGATGCATAAGTTTTTTTCTTGTTTGTTTTTCTAGTTAACCTTACAGAGAACTGGAAATGTAAAGATAATAGAAGAGTACCCAGACAAGGGGACTTTATTATTTCTCATTCATCAGCTATGATTCAAAACAGTATTACTAGACAAAGGCCATGGATTCTTCGGCCTGACATGCTTAATAACCAATTCCTGAGAAGCCAGGGTTTAAAAGAGAGAAAAAGTTTATTATTAGGTGTGCAGCAGGAGATCAGATGGCCCATTGGCCCAAAATCTGTCTTTCTGAACTACAGTAATTCTGATAGTTTTATTAGAGAAAAAGATGGGCAGGGTTTAGGATAAAGAGCACAGTGACCCCAGACGATGTAGTTAGAGGTGATCTAACTATTGATCATGCGCAGAGTGACTACATGCTTAGAACATGTGCAAGAAAATGGCAGAATGAGGCATAGGTGACTTGCAGGTTAAAGTCTAAGCTACTGTGCATGTCAGGTGGGCCCATTTTGGTTAGACACAGTTTCAATTATCAAGATAACTTTGGAATTTGGGTGGGTTAGTTCTGGGTTGACCCAAGACCCCTCATTAATAAGAATTAGGAGCTGTCTTTTGTGATTACAAGGCTCTAACGTTGAAAAACTGGATTTCTGGGTACAAATGAAGGTTAGTTATAAGGATTTACAATCACGGGGCAGAAGATAAGGGTTATGTTCTAGTTTGCTAGCTGCCAGAATGCAACACACCAGAGACAGACTGGTTTTCAATAAAAGGGGATTTATTTCATTCGTTCTTCAGAGGAAACTTTCAACTGAGGTTCTTTCTTACGTGGGAAGGCACAGGATGGTCTCTACTCACCTTCTCTCCAGGCCTCTGGGTTCTAACAACTTTCCCTGGGGTTATTTCTTTCTGCATCTCCAAAGGCCTGGGCTGAGCTGCGAGTGCTGAGATGAGATATGCTGAGCTGCTTAGGCTGTGCTATGTTGCGCTCTCTCATTTAAGTACCAACTAATTGAGTCAAACATCATTCATTGCAGCAGGCACGCCTCCTAGCCGACTGCAGATATAATGAGCAACAGATGAGGTTCACATATGATTGGCTAATGTCCACAGCAACAGAACTAAGTACCTTAACCTGGCCAAGTTGACAACTGAACCTAACTACCCAAAGGCTATATAATCATTATTAGTGGTCAAGGCAGTTAATTACATTTAGAGGTTTCAGGCATTTCCCTCTGTCTATCCAATATACCAACAAGCAAAAAGGAATATCTATATAGTGATTCAGTAATCAAAATCATTCCTTAAATCCTGATTTCTTGGTTACAACAGCATGATAGTTTTTTAGACTTTTATTGAAACTGAAATTCTTTGGAGAAGATTAATGCAGAAAAATTAATATTTTAATGCTGAAATTTTACTTGATCAATGAGACATCTTTGGTTTATTTTTACATTAGTATTCTGTCTTTTAACTACTTAAAATAATTTAGGAAGTCCAAGAGATACCAACGTTAGAAAATGATATATTCATAATTGTAATCATCTTAAAGCCAAGTTGAATTAAATTTTCCTGTGAATACATTAACACATTATTCTAACTTAAAAGGTGCATGTTCAGGGATGATTTTCAACCTAAATAATATATTTTGATTTTCATTATAGAAAACTCTAAAATCCCATGTCACTAGTGTAATATAAATAAATTACCCCACCTAATTCTTCATATTTTTAAAATTTTTTTCTGAATTGTACTCAGTTTACCCTGTATGATTGAATTCTGTCAGCAAAACAAAAATAAACTAAAAAAAAGAATATACCAGTATAAAATATAATATTTTACGCTACATATTCTATCAATGACAAGATGGAATTCCTCTTATAAGAAAACCACAACAAATGATGAACTTCAACAGTGTAATCACCTTGAAGCTCAGGTATATAATAACACCAGTTAAAGATTATATGTGTGTCTTTCTGAATATATGGCTTAGTATCCAGTGTCACCTTGAGAAGAATCCTTCATAACGTTCAAAAACAGCTGACAAGAAAGATGAACTCTCCAATGAAATAGAGCTTATTACCTCATGTGTGTCTTACCTCTGGGGATATCGAAGGAGAGAAATCCAGAAGCAGCTCATAAAGTTAAGTTCCCATGATAACCCCAGTTTCACACTTTTTTTTTGGCATGCACAAGCACCGGGAAGCAATCCTGGGATCTCCAGCATGGCAGGTGAGAAATCTGCCTGCTGAGCCACCGTGGCCTGCCCCAGTTTCACACTCTTAATTCAGCCTTTGGGTCCCCAAAACATCACTTGGACCACACATTATTATTGTTCATGCAATGGTAATAACTATTTTGTAGAAAATGCTTGAACTGTGGATAAGTTCTATATTCATATTATAATAGCATCACTTTTTTAATTAAAATTTTATTTTGTATATTAAATAATCTGCATATTTTCTGCCTAAAACTCTTTTTAAAGTTGATTTAAACTATAATAATTTAGGTGCCAACTCAGGGCACTTGAAACCTAGAAGCCCAAGATTAAGAATTAGGATATCTGAGTTATAATCCTGATTTACTCATTAACTTTCAGAGAGAGTTTAGCCAAGGTACTTAACCTTCTCCGACTCAGTTTTCTCACTTGTGAAATTAGGAGGTTTAAACTTGAATCTTTATTTGGTTATATACTTATATATTTGAGGTATAAACTGTGGAAGAAATTCTTCAATTTCTGAAGAATGATGGCCGTAAGCATAGTCTCCCTGCATCTGGAGTGCACCAGGATATTGGAAATAAGGCCATCCCTCTCGGAAGCTGCCTTTATCATCTAGCATAAAAATGGGGCCTCCTTATTTCATGTCATACCAGGTTTCTTCAAAAGTCTCATTTTCATCAGTGAGGGTGAAAACAATGGACATTCACTCCAAGTCCATTTCCTCCTTCACCAATAGGGATAATGAATTGACCATCATAGTGAGACTAAGAGTGTGATGCCTCTAGACCTTCTCCTCTCAATTCAGGGATGAAAGAGAGAGCCCCAGAAAGCCACTCCTTTCCATTCCCAAACACTCTCAGATTTTCCATCGCTACTTGCTTTACATCCACAGTGACTAATTTGGTTGAACTAGATTCCTATTTCTTCTGTCACTGTAAGAAGCCCCAAAGCCAGGTAGGTCATCAGTCACCCTCCAAGCTCTTATTCTGAAAAGGGTCTTTTCTGTTCCCCTTTCCACCTCGCTCCACTTTCAGAATACTTAACTTTTAATATCTGCAAATCTCCCTGCATTCTCACCTCCACTCTAAATGCTCCCTTCACACTCCTTTTCTAACAACAATTTGCTCTCCTTTGAGGACTTACTTTCTCTAAGACCTCTCAAACGACAGCTGTGTTTTCTTCCACAGCTGTGTTTTCTTGCAGTTGAGCTAGAATGTGGGGGCAGATGTACTAATTGCTCTTCCTTGCTATTCACAAACTATTTCCTTTTTAGCTACCACCATACCCTAGCTTTGAATCTCAGATGCAAGTTGATTCTCTTTATAACTTCTTATTTTGCATTATTTTCTTTCATTCCTATTGATTCTGGTTCCTGGCTCCTATCACTCCTTTTGTAAAAGAGGAGATTCTGTCTTGCTTTAATTCTTGGCAATTTCAGTCTAGACATAGCTAATCTTTCAAACATTCTGGTCTCCTCTCAACAGCAACCTTGTCCACCCACTTTATCTCAGATATTCAATCACAAAGCCATAGCCAAGATCTTGTCATTAACAATAATTGTAGAACAAAATGGCAGCCTCAGCTCAGATCCTAACCGTGGCCCTATGCATAAAGGCGAACACTGGCCTGGTCACAAACAGATACCTATACTCAGTACTTGGAGCCCTGTGACAATGGGAGTTCAAACTAGACAAAATTACTTCCCCTACTTGAAACATAAAGGAAGGAGCCACTGAACACCTATTTTCTTGGGAGAGGGAAACAAGGAGAGAGGTGCATTAAGATCTATTGTACCATTTACACCTTTGCAGTCTTAGCGTGAGTATAAAATCCAAAAACTATTGAATATGCAGTAATGTGCATTGTAAGCACTGAACAAAACAAAAACAAAAATAAGTAAATAAAAATAAGGGTGATACAGAGTAATCTGAACAGCAAATAAAGAAGTATTTGCAAAGTCCCCTTGGGGTAGTGGGGAAGAATGGGGGAAAATTCAACTTCCCTATTTGGAGAATTCCTGGTATTCTTGCAAGCAGTAGGGACATCCAAATCAATAGACTGAGCCCTCAATCTTGGGGTTTTCCCCTATAAAACTTATTCCTGCAAAGGATAGACTAAGCCTACTTAAAATTAGGCCTGAGAGTCATCCCAAGAGAACCTCTTTTGTTGCTCCATGTGGCCTATCTCTCTCTCCCAACCAACACAGTAAATGAACTCACTGCCCTTCCCACCCCACCACGTGGGACATGACTCCCAGGGGTGTAAACCTCCCTGACAGTATGGGACAGAAATCCTAGGATGACTGGGATTCAGCATCAAGGGATTGAGAAAAACTTCTCAACCTAAAGGTGGAAGAGATAAATAAGACAAAATGAAGTGTCAGTGTCTGAGAGATTTCAGAGTTGAGAGGTTATCCTGGAGGTAATTCTTATGCATTATATAGATATCCCCTTTTTAGTGTAAGTTGTATTAGAGAGACTAGAAGGAAGGGCCTGATACTGCAGAGCTGTGTTCCAGTAGCCATGTTTGTTGAAGATGAATGTATAATGATACAGCTTCTGCAATGTGACTGTGTGATTGTGAAAACCTTGTGTCTGATGCTCCTTTTATCTACAGTATGGACAAATGAGTAAAAAATATGGATAAGAAATAAACAAATAATAGGGAGAACAAAGGTTAAAATAAATTGAGTAGTTTGAAATATTAGTGGTCAATGAGAGGGAGGGTTAAGGGGTATGAAGGTATGAGCTTTTTCTTTTTTCTTTCTTCTGCTGGAGAGGTGCAAATGTTTAAAAAAAAGTGATCGTGGTGATGAATACACAACTATGTGATGATATTGTGAGCCATTGATTGTAACCATATCAAGAGTGTTTTTATGTCAAGAATGTCTGTATGTTTATTTGTTGTTTACAATAAAAATATTTTTTAAAACTTCAAAAAAACAAAATAAGGGTGATACAAGGGGTAGAAGAGTCCTACCGTGTTACAATAACAAGAAAGAAAGCATAGCAGCTCCACTTAAAATCAGCTCAAGAAAATTAGTGATTTGAATTTATTTTTTGACAACTAACATGAGATTGAGATTGACTGGGCTAGTGCTCCATTAATTTTATAGATAAAATTATAAATGACTTACTGGATTAAGTCATTTCAGGCTATTTCTAGTGGAATTTGTTTCCTCCTTAGGTTCTAAGTCTCAAAGTCACCTCGGTCAACTTTTATCCCCTACCAACTTCCCCCCCCCCCCCCACAGTACACCATGGAAAGCTGCAACTCATCTTGATTCCTGCTTGTACCAACATGGCAGCACTTTCTGCAGCTGCACCTGTGCAGTCCGACTTTGAAGGCAGTTGGAGTCACATTCATTTCACCTGCTCTTTACTAGTCTCCAGTTTTGCCTCCAGGCTGCAGGCATTCTCCTGAAGTGTCAAAGCATAAACTGAGATTGGGAGGCAGACTCAGACCTGACCTCTAAAATTTGTATATAGTCTCAAAGACTGGCTGTCACTCTTCTGAGGAATGATAGAGGCTGAGAAACCATAGAGAAACCTTACCTCCATGTCAGTGACCAAGGGAGGACATGGAAGAGCATAGCTTAATTTCAACTATTGCTGTGAGAATATGGAGTACACTGAATTTTCATTCATTTTCCATCCCATTGTCAATAGATGCAATGAATCTTAGCCAGAAGCTGGCAGGGATATTCCACAAGGATGGGTATATAGTCTCAAAGACTGGCTGTCACTCTTCTGAGGAATGATAGAGGCTGAGAAACCATAGAGAAACCTTACCTCCATGTCAGTGACCAAGGGAGGACATGGAAGAGCATAGCTTAATTTCAACTATTGCTGTGAGAATATGGAGTACACTGAATTTTCATTCATTTTCTATCCCATTATCAATAGATGCAATGAATCTTAGCCAGAAGCTGGCAGGGATATTCCACAAGGATGGGTAAATATAAATATTACATTTCTGAGACTCTATAATTCTGTTGTAGTTGATAAAGAAAGTATTTCTAAACAAAGGTCATGACTACAGAACAGACAAGGTTTTAGAAGGTGTGCATAGAAACCATAAGAGAATCAAGTTTTTCTCACATCAGAGGCCAAAGGAGGTGATTTTATGGTCTGTGGTCAGCACCAGTCTGCTCATTCTCATTGGTCTTGCCTCCCAGAACCCATCTCAATGAGGCAGCTCTGGCCAGCAATGACCCAAAGAAACTGTCAGGAGAGGACTTGCTACTAACATTGGGGCTCCCATTGCCCAGAAGCTTAGTACTTACTCAGAATCCAAGGCCATTGGGAGAGAAAAAAGAGCACGAGCTTTAGAGTCAGACAGAACTGGGATCAAATCTTGACTCTGTCAGTATCTGGCTTCTGATCAGAAATTTCCTTATTCACTTTCATCCTCAGTTTTTCCATATTTGAAATGTGCTTAGCAATTTCTAACTTAGAGTCTTCTTATAGGATTAGGAGAGGAAATATATGCATAATACTCAAAAATTGCTTTTATAGTAACCATAAATCATTTTTATTAGTCAAAAAGTTCAAATTATTTTTAATTCAGAAAAGCAAAATACATCAATTAACATTGATCTATATAGCTTTGTTAAAATGACTCTTTCTATCCTCAATGGGGAAAAATTGAAAACTTTCCCCCTAAGATCAGGAACAAGACAAGGATGTCCATTATCACCACTATTATTCAACATCGTGTTGCAGGTTCTAGCCAAAGCAATTAGACAAGAAAAAGAAATACAAGGCATCAAAATTGGAAAGGAAGAAGTAAAACTCTCACTGTTTGCAGACGATATGATACTATACATCGAAAACCTGGAAAAATCCACAACAAAACTACTAGAGCTAATAAATGTGTACAGCAAAGTAGCAGGTTACAAGATCAACATTCAAAAATCTGTAGCGTTTCTATACACTAGCAATGAACAAGCTGAGGGGGAAATCAAGAAACGAATTCCATTTACAATTGCAACTAAAAGAATAAAGTACTTAGGAATAAATTTAACTAAAGAGACAAAAGACCTATACAAAGAAAACTACAAAAAACTGTTAAAAGAAATCACAGAAGACCTAAATAGATGGAAGGGCATACCGTGTTCATGGATTGGAAGACTAAATATAGTTAAGATGTCAATCCTACCTAAATTGATTTACAGATTCAATGCAATACCAATCAAAATTCCAACAACTTATTTTTCAGAAATGGAAAAACCAATAAGCAAATTTATCTGGAAGGGCAGGGTGCCCCGAATTGCTAAAAGTATCTTGAGGAAAAAAAACGAAGCTGGAGGTCTCAAGCTGCCGGACTTCAAGGCATATTATGAAGCCACAGTGGTCAAAACAGCATGGTATTGGCATAAAGATAGATATATCGACCAATGGAATCGAATAGAGTGCTCAGATATAGACCCTCTCATCTATGGACATTTGATCTTTGATAAGGCAGTCAAGCCAACTCACCTGGGACAGAACAGTCTCTTCAATAAATGGTGCCTAGAGAACTGGATATCCATATGCAAAAGAATGAAAGAGGACCCGTATCTCACACCCTATACAAAAGTTAACTCAAAATGGATCAAAGATCTAAACATTAGGTCTAAGACCATAAAACAGTTAGAGGAAAATGTAGGGAGATATCTTATGAAGCTTACAATTGGAGGCGGTTTTATGGACCTTAAACCTAAAGCAAGAGCACTGAAGAAAGAAAGAAATAAATGGGAGCTCCTCAAAATTAAACACTTTTGTGCATCAAAGAACTTCATCAAGAAAGTAGAAAGACAGCCTACACAATGGGAGACAATATTTGGAAACGACATATCAGATAAATGTCTAGTATCCAGAATTTATAAAGAGATGGTTCAACTCAACAACAAAAAGACAGCCAACCCAATTACAAAATGGGAAAAAGACTTGAACAGACACCTCTCAGAAGAGGAAATACAAATGGCCAAAAGGCACATGAAGAGATGCTCAATGTCCCTGGCCATTAGAGAAATGCAAATCAAAACCACAATGAGATATCATCTCACACCCACCAGAATGGCCATTATCAACAAAACAAAAAATGACAAGTGCTGGAGAGGATGTGGAGAAAGAGGCACACTTATCTGCTGTTGGTGAGAATGTCAAATGGTGCAACCACTGTGGAAGGCAGTTTGGCGGTTCCTCAAAAAACTGAATATAGAATTGCCATACGACCCAGCAATACCATTGCTAGGTATCTACTCAAAGGACTTAAGGGCAAAGACAGAAACGGACATTTGCACACCAATGCTTATAGCAGCATTATTTACAATTGCAAGGAGATGGAAACAGCCAAAATGTCCATCAACAGACGAATGGCTAAACAAACTGTGGTATATACATACGATGGAATATTATGCAGCTTTAGGACAGAATAAACTTATTAAGCATGTAATAACATGGATGGACCTAGAGAATATTATGCTGAGTGAGACTAGCCAAAAACTAAAGGACAAATACTGTATGGTCCCACTGATGTGAACCGACATTCGAGAATAAACTTGGAATGTGTCATTGGTAACAGAGACCATCAGGAGTTAGAAACAGGGTAAGATAATGGGTAATTGGAGCTGAAGGGATACAGACTGTGCAACAGGACTAGATACAAAAACTCAAAAATGGACAGCACAATACTACCTAATTGTAATGTAATTATCTTAAAACACTGAATGAAGTTGCATCTGAGCTATAAAAAAAAAATGACTCCTTCTGCAGAAGGAAAGATAGATGATAAAGACTGAGATGGTATAATCTAGGAATGCCTAGAGTTACAATGATAGTGACTAAATGTATAAATTAAAAAATGTTTTTGCATGAGGAAAAATAAAGGAATGTGAATGTTGCAGGGTGTTGAAAATAAATGGTCATTTATATTTTAAAACTTCAACTTCTGTGTAAGACTAAAACAAAAAATGTTTATTTGGTACACAATTTATATTTTGACTAGTGCATTTCCTAATATAACTTATATGGACAGGTTAATTGAACACCATAAGTACATGGAATCTTGAATAGGGTATGAGATTGTGTAGATCTGTCCAGTGTGATGCCCTGATAAATCCCAGAGTGATTTGAACAGTAAATAAAGAAATATTTGCAAAGTCCCTTTGGGAGAATAGTGAGAAAGGAGGAAAATTCAATTTCCCCATTTGGAGAACTCCTGATATCCTCACAAGCAGTGGGGACAACCAAATCAATAAACTGAGCCCTTGATATTGGGGTTTGTTCCTATGAATCTTATCCCTGCAAAGGATAGGCTAAGCTTACTTAAAATTAGGCCTAAGAGTCACCCTCAGAGAACCTCTTTTATTGCTCAGATGTGGCCTCTCTCTCTCAGCCAACATGGCAAGCAAACTCACTGCCCTTCCCCTCTATTATGTGGGACATGACTCCCAGTGCTGTAAACCTCCCTGGCAACATGGGACAGAAATCCTAGAATTATCTGGGACTCAGCATCAAGGGATTGAGAAAAACTTCTCAACCGAAAGGAGAAGAGAAAAATGAGACAAAATAAAGTGTCAGTGGCTGAGAGATTTCAGAGTCGAGAGGCTATCCTGGAGGTTATTCTTATGCATTATATAGATATTCCCTTTTTAGTTTAAGGTGTATTAGAGAGGCTAGAGGGAAGTGCCTGAAACTGTAGAGCTGTGTTCCAGTTGCCATGTTTCTTGAAGATGATTATATAATGATATAACTTTCGCAGTATGACCGTGTGATTGTGAAAACCTCGTGTCTGATGCTCCTTTTATCTGTGGTGTGGAGAAATGAATGAAAAATATGGATAAGAAATAAACAAATAATAGGGGGACAAAGGTTAAAATGTATTGGGTAGGTGGAAATACTAGTGGTCAATGAGAGGGAGAGGTAAGGGCTATGGTATGTATGAGTTTTTTCTTTTCACTTTTTATTTCTTTTTCTGGAATGATGCAAATGTTCTAAGAAATGATCATGGTGATGAATATACAACTATGTGATGATATTGTGTCATTGATTATATACCAAAAATGGAATGTTCATATGTTAAGAATGTTCGTGTTTGTATGTTGTTATGTTTTGTCAATAAGAATATTTCTACAAAATGTAAATCCACCCCCCACCAAAAATGACTCTTTTAGTGTCCCTTGAGTTTTTTCTAAAATACCTGCTTCTGAGCCCTGATTAATTACTGATAACTTATACAGATGGGGCTTGGTTTCATGACCAGGAATCAAGCCTAGATTGGACTGTGCTCTGTGCTAACTTCAGATAAAGGGGTCATGATAAACCCTACAAAACTGAGAACCATTTAAGGGCTTTATGGATTTTCGTATCATGTAAAAAGAATAATGCCTATAATAACTGTCATTGAATGCAGGATTTGTACCAGGTGGTATAGTGAGTTTTACATTCCTCATCTCCTTTTGTCCCCATAACAAACCGGTGAGATATTACCATCATAGTTTTGGATCATTAATTTGGAGCATAGTTGGGTTCAGTTTCCCAGTGCACGCCACTAGAAAGTGCATGAGCTGGGTTTCAAATTCAGTTCACTCTAACTCAAAATCAGGTCTTTAACCAAATATATTCAGTCTTTCGAAATATTTTCTTTTAAACTAGCACATCCATTTTTATTAAAATATCACCCAGGTTCTTTTTATTAAAATGTTTCCCAGATCCCTTTATCATAATATTATCTAGTTCCCTAGTAAATAAAACAGACACAACCCACAAAACAGAAACAATTGATGTTGTTTCCTAAGTGCATAGATGCTAAAAAATTCCCACAGAAAACTGGGTGTGGAAGAACAAAAGGAAAAACATTCACTTTAAATAAGCTAATTCCCAGGAAGTACTTTGAAGAGTATAAAGAGGCTACATAATTGTCACTTGGCATTTGATGTAATAGAAATGGAAATATCGTGTGTTGGGATGTACTGTAGCCAGACTATTCTCCCACTCTTGAGTAGGGTCGTTTTAACCAAGTTCATAGTGCCATTTCTTGTGACCACAGTAGCCATCTCCAACCAGCTTCCACAGAGAAGGCCAGTGTGGATCTCTCATTCTGCAACTGGGTGAGCCACCCAGGAAGTGACTGGAAGAAGCAGGATGAAGAGGAGAAAAGTTTAACCAGGATTTTTTTTTTCTTTGCTTTTTTCCATCAGAAAAAAGCTTGGCTCTCTCAATCACATCACTACAAACATATGCACAGAGACTCACAACCCTAATTTGAAATAGTTTTAAAGAATTTGGAGTTTCCCTGGACATGGGCTATCCAAGCCAATGCATGAATTACTACAATTTCCTCTTAATGATGCTTATGCACCCTTGTATAGCAAAAACCTCAAGCTCAGCCCGACTTACTTGGACATTTTCAACTCATAGCTTTTCCCTTATTCTGTTGTTTCTCTAGGATCTGCAGGCTTTGTTTTCATTTTCACTGTTTTTTCACAACTTCAACATTACTAATGTTTGCTGTGGGAAACAATCATTTTCTTTGAAGCTAACATTTCCTAACTACCCTTTGAGAATGGTCAGCTTCCTGAAAGCAGCTGCACTCAATGCATTCAGTCTTCTGGTTCTCAGGGAGCACCAGGAGGATCTAGCAGTTTCCTTGTAAGGGCCTGTTTCCTATCTGATGAGTACAACTATCTGCCTGTTTACTTTCCATCACTGCGTTCGTACCTGTATTCCCTGGCTTAGCATAACTGCTGGGCCTCATTCTTGAATATCAGTATTTGGCAGAGTCAGTCAAATGACACAAATCTGACAGCTCTCTGTAGAGTCATGTCATCTTTTTTCTTTCTTTTTTTTTTCTTAACTTAAGATGATGTAAATAAACCAGAGGTTAAAAAGAAAGCACAAACATGGCTGGGAAAGTGATGAAGAAATGAGTTAACAATTACCCCGTCTGTGACACTGGGTGCCACCTCCTTCCCAGGTCTCAATTGACCGGTCAATGATGATGCTGGTAACAGCCAAATGAAGACTCAGTGCCACTTGTTTTAAGATTTGCTACAGCTGAAAGAGGTAGAGAGGTGTGCATAAAAAAGGGCACAATTAAAAACTCCCTTGGATGAAATGTATCATTTGTGAATAAAAAATTGAAAAGATTTAAAAAAAACTTCTCTCTTATCAACAGCTTTCGGGTTACAACATTCCCTGATTATTTTTAAACTTTTAAGCCATGTTCTTTGGAAAACATTAGGAGTTGCCTAAAATCCTGTTCATGTACCTTGAGTGGGAACGATTCTAAAACATTCTGCTCTGCTTTTTCATCTACCTGCGAACAATCAAGGCTGTTTGTTTGAAAAGTGAGCAATGACTTGTTTCTCAATTAAATGAGTTTTCATGAGAAAATATTACGCTAAGAAGGGAAAGGACAAGCACAATTAAGGTGCTCTTTAGGCCTTTTAGTTCTGTTCTACTCATGGGAAAGAAAACTATTTTTTGACTCCAAAATATTATTTTAATGAGATTTAAATATACCAGCATTTTTTGAAAACAATCATGGTGGAATTGTACAGTGCTTATGCCTCGCTACATAAGGGTGTGTAGCAATGCACACAGTGTATTGCTGTGCTGGTTTGAAAGTATTAGGTACCCCAGAAAAGCCATGTTTTAATCCTGATCCAATCTTTTGAGGGCAGCCATTTCCTTTAATCCTAATTCAGTCTTGTAGGGCAGGAACATCTGAATAAATGTGGCACACCCACTTGTGGGTGTGACCTTTTTGATTAGAAGGAGATGTGACTCCACTATTTCCAGGTGAGTCTCAATTAGTTTACTGGAGTCCTTTAAGAGAGAAAACATGGGGAAAAAGATAGAGCAGATGTAGATACCTGAAGAACAGCTGCTTCAGAGAACAGAGACATGGATGTTTGGAGATGCTTGGAGCCCAGCAGACATTGCCATAAGATGTTAAGCAGCCAGAACCTGGAGAGGGCCAAGGGAAGCCAAGAGATGAAAGCAGCCCTGGAGAAGCTAAGTGAGGAACCCCTACAAGAATAGAGGCTGAAAGCAACAGAGACCAGGAGCAAGGGACAAGCAGATACCAGCCATGTGACTTCCCAGCTGATAGAGGTTTTCTGGATCCATCAGCCTTTCTTGAATTAAAGTATCTTTATCTGGATTCCTTAGTTTGGACATTTTTATAGGCTTAGAACTGTAAACTTGCAACTTATTAAACTCCGTTTTTAAAATCATTCCATTTCCGGTATATTGCATTGCAGCAGTTTTTACAAGCTAAAACAATCGCTAACTAAGTAAGCTCACCCAAGCCTTGGTTTCCAAGGTTTTTGTCTGGGAGTCAGCCACATAAGCATGACTTACTGCCTACTTGACTGAGTTTAATTGCTGATACCATGTGACCTCAGGACACCACTATAAATCATATCATTAGCCTGGACTTGCTGGCATGGCCCAAAGTTCTGAGGTAAAACTAGACACTCTTACCAGGCAGGATAGTGTAGGATCTTAGTGGTTACCTCTCAGGAACAGTTCAAGGCCAAAGCTTTCTTTGCAATGCGCAGGGTATGAAAAGACAGACTTGCTGAGTTAACCGTTTACTGCATATAGAGGTAGGAAAATGGTTGTATTTATTTTGTCTTCCAAGACTCCTCAAGATCACAATCATGTCTGCTGTTTTCCACTAGGTTTTCAAAGGAGGCCCGGCCCTCTGAGTGAATTATATCAGAATGGAATTTTATGAAACGTATTTCCTGAAGATATACCTTTAGAAATATTATCACTTCACAAATACCTAAAGTTTGATTTGAAAGCTCCTTAATTTATAATGTTAGGTATTTAAGCAAAAGACATAATTGTAACTTGTAGTCCTTGTCCACTTATGGAGAAATAATTTCCTATACTGTTTTACTTAAGTAAAATGACAATAATACTTTGAAAATATCTCAATTGGGTATTTTAAGAATACAGAGCATTTTCATGTACACTGCTATATCCTCTTCTCAGTCAGCTCTGTGAAAGTACCCTAAGTTTAGTATTTAAGAATACATGGTGTGTTTCTCCCAGTGCGTCCAGGAAGTGTAGAGATGGGCAGGACTCAGAATTGTCTCACCTTTTGGAGGCTGCCACCATGGTGCCTGCCTAAGAGAACTGCAAGCTCCAGTCGTGGCTCAAGCACGTGGCTGGCACCAGTCAGAAAGACAACTATCAGAGTGACCAAAAGTCACCAGAACATGGTGGCAGGAAAAAGCAAGCCTTCTTCGACAGCCACTGAGTTTTGATTTGGTCCAAAGCACTTGTTTAGGCAGATAGAAAGCCTCATGGTTGGACTGAGAGACTGAAACTATTTAGGGAATAAACATCATAAGGGAAAGGAAAGCAGGGCCCAGCACAAAGGAGTGACATTGGGGTGGAGTTTGAGAATAGCACTGTGGCATCTCTACTTAGGGCTGAAGTAGGAGAAAGGCAGTGACATGGAAGACAGTGGTCAGAGAGGGGAAAATGAGACAAAGTCAGACAAGATGGTCCAACATTAATATCTTTAGTTTTAAGGTGAGAAAACTTAGGGTTTGGGATGGGAACTGAGTTACTCCAGACAAATGGCTAAAAAATAGTAGAGCTTGGCTTCATCCCATGTCTACTGACATCAAGCCTTCTGCCCTCTGCATTCTGTGCACATCTTTGAATCCCATGTTGTTGCATCAGTTTCCCCTTCTTAACTTTGAACTCTGAAAATGAATTCGTATCTGAAAATGTTCTGAACAGTGCTTAGTATGTAGCACTGAGATGATCAATGTTTGGGAAGAATAAGCACAATATTTTGCCTCCCAACTTCCAATTTTGCCAACCACATGATACTAACTCTCAGAGCTCCCTTTCCAAATGGTCAGCTTACCAAAACCAGGTGTTGTCTGGGATGCAAACGACTCACTTGCTTTCTTAACAGTAATCAGCACTTGGACAAAACAAGCATCAATATTCTTTTATCTTTCATAGTCAATCTTTGGAATGCATCAACTTCAAGTAAAAAATATTAGATCTAATGAAAGGCAACTAAGATGTGAAAGGTCAAGCTGGATGGTACGTATCCTTTTTATAAAATGTATCAACTTTTAAAAACACTTAATCTAAATGTAGTTTCCTTCAATTCTTAATTACTTCCAAATTTAACTGACTTGATTTTTGCGTAGGCATTTTTCTAGACCTATTCTACAAGTGCTACAAGATTTTCTTAAAGTCCATCATAGGTCACTTGTTCCCTGTCCGAAAACATTTACCCATCCCTTTGCCAACAGTGTGAAGCCCAAACAGCATAACATTCAGTTTGCTACACTCTGTCATCAATGCATCTTTCAAAATACAGCACTCCCTTTTTCTTTTAACAGAACTGGAATAATTTCCAAACTGAGTTATTCCAAACAGACCCCAAGATTTCCAAAATCTTTGCTTTTGTTCGCACTACTTCTGACACAGCTGAAATTCACTTTCCCTAACTCAGCGTGATCTAAGCTTTCCAAAGTTCAAGTCTGGATGAAGTGTCACTTTTTCCCATGATACCTTCCTTACTCCCATATTCCAGAGGGAATCTTGTCCTCCTTCCCATTCAAATAATATTTTATCAGCCCTTATATTATGGTATTTAATACTTTCGATCTTAATCACATCTATTTCTCTACATGGCTTATTTCATGTACAGCAGTAAACTTGAAAAGGATAGTCTGAATCTGAGTCATTTTGTTTCTGTTTTCCCATCTAACCATCCTAATACATTATATGTATATATGCAAAATAATTTATGCTGAATACCCTTAAACTGAGAGTTTTTTTCATCTTTGTGCATTCTTATTCATCTGAATGAGGCTCTGCTTTACCAGTAGTTGCACATGCACTATTAATATGACAACATCCTCATAACTTTCATTCTTCTCCAGATTCTCAAACACTATTCTGACATTTAATATTTATTTAGTCACATTCTACTTCACAATTATCCTTTAAAATGTCCAAATTATATAAATACACCTAGTATGAAATAAAAAAAATCTTTACAAAATATCCTTGCCTGTCTTACAGATTCACCTTCCAGTATCTCCAGCTCACACCCTCTGCTGCAAGGACAATGGATTCCTCACCTTTTTTTCTTGAGCATCTTGACTTTCCCTACCTCTTGCATTTTTCCTTGCCTTTGCTTGTCAAAACTTTTCAACTGCTACCTTTTCTGAGAAGTCTTCTTGGGCTGCTTCAAGCACATTGGAGCTTTTGCCCTGAGCTCTAACTGCTTTTTGCACCTCTGATCCAAAACTTACCACAGAGTGCTCCGCAAAATAGGTGGTTTAGGATGTTCCTACTTCTTCCAGTCATTTATTGAGGACAGGAAAGACTTTTTGTTCACCTATTAATTAGAGCCAGAAGGTAATACTGAAGTTTGTATGGATAAATAGTTAAATGAATAAAGGGACTTGACTTCCCCAAAGGTGGCAAGAGTGGCTTCTCAGAGCAATTAAAGTTTAAGAAACCAGCTCACATTAAGAACACAACTAAAAGTTTTGAAGAAAAAATTATCAAAGAAATTAAAATGTTAATTTTAAAGAAATAAAAAGTAAGGAATACTAAATATCTATATAATGCAAAAGACAGTGGTAGAAAATAGAGAGAGGAACAAAAAACATGAGGCATATAAAAAGCAAAAAGTCAGAGAGCAGACATAAATGCAACTGCATCAATAAGAAAATTAAAGGTGAATGAATTAAACAAAGAATTAAAAAGAAAGAGACTGCCATATTAGATTTTTACAAAACAATCCAACTATATGCTGTGCAATGGTGCAGCCTTTATGGAAGACAATCTGGAAGTTCTTCAAAAGTATAACTATAGATTTACCATATGACCCAGCAATTCCATTCCTAGGTATATACATAAGAGAAGTGAAAACATATGTTCACATAAAACTTGGCACACAAATGGACGTAGAAGAATTATTCATAATAGACAAAGTATATAAACAACCCAAATGCCCATCAACTGATGTGTAGATAAATAAAATGTGGTACATCCATACAGTGGGATGTTGATCTGCAATAAAAAGGAATAAAGTATTGTGCTATAGGAATGACCCTTGTTAAACAGCATGCTGAGTGAAAGAAGCAAGTCACAAAAGGCATGTTCTGTTTGATTCCCTTTATATTAAATGTCCAAATAGACAAATCTATAAAGACATAAAGTAAATTAGTAGTTGCCTAGGACAGAGGCTTTAGGGAAAATAGGCAGTGACTGCTAATGGTATGGAGCTTCTTTGGGGTCTGAAAAGGTTCTAAAATTGATAGTGTCAATGGTTGTACAACCCTGTGAAAATACTTAAAACCATTGAATTATACACTTTAAATGGGTGAATTTTATGGCATGCAAATTATATCTCAATAAAACTGTTATGTAAAAATTTAAAATCTATCATTGCTGTATGGAATTATTGAATAATGTAATAGAATAAAAACTATAATCAAATGTTCAATATAATAAAATACTGGCATTATATACAAAGGAAATAAATGTATTTTTGGAAAGTAGGATCATTTCAAGTAGTCAGTGAGGAAATCAGGATATTCCAGGTATTGTAAAGCAGGAAAAGCCACTTTGTCTTCTGTGAGCAAGCTGATCTTGTTCACACACTCAAAAAAAGCTGGGCAACAGGCCTTCTTGGAGTGTTGCTATAACATGTGAAACGTTTAGGAATTGGTGTGAAAAAGGCCAGGGCATCGACAAGTAAACTACTAAAATATGGGAAGAGGATAAAAGATGGACTAGGTTTCCAAATATCAGAGAAATGATTGCCTCAGAAAAAGAAAGTCTGATGACGAGCAAAAAGAAGCAGGAGATGGTGATTGGAGCCGCTATGGAAAGGAAGGAGAGGAGAGATGTGGCATTTTCAAAAGTTAAAAAATAAATAAGTACAATCATGTACATATGACTTCAGCAGCAACTTCAAGAATTAATGGGGAGGGAATGCATGTAGGAAAAGGTGATCTGGACCAGAGAAGCCAGGCCTGGGCCTATCCTGTGGCTGTGACAGAAGAAGGGAAGTGAATTTGGACTGATGGTCATGCTCGGTCAGGAGAAGTAGGCCACGCTGCTGCATCAAAAAGTGTTATATATACAGGGAAACCCAAACAAGCAGTTATCAGAGGATTTTAATTGTGTTTACTTTTGCACTTAGTATATTTATAACTTGTGTCTAATTCACACTTCTACTGATACTATTTTGGAGAGGATGGATAAAGGAAGCAATGGTGTAACGATGCATCCAGCAGAGGCTGTGGATTTGAAAATCCACAGTTTCAAATGACCAAAACTGTGAACATCATTGTTCTAGATTGCTAGCTGCTGGAATGCAACACACCAGAGACAGATTGGCTTTTAATAAAAGGGATTTATTTTGTTAGTTCTTCAGAGGAAAGGCAGCTAACTTTCATCTGAGGTTCTTTCTTATGTGAGAAGGCTCAGGGTAATCTCTGCTGGCCTTCTCTCCAGACCTCTGGGTTCCAACAACTTTCCCCGGGGTGATTCCTTTCTGCATCTCCAAAGGCCTGGGCTGAGCGGCGAGTGCTGAGATGAGGTATGCTGAGCTGCTTGGGCTGTGCTACCTTGCGCTCTCTCATTTAAGCACCAGCCAATTAAGTCAAACGTCATTCACTGCAGCAGGCACGCCTCCTAGCTGAGTGCAGATGTAATCAGCAACAGATGAGGTTCAGGTACCATTGGCTCATGTCCACAGCAACAGCACTAGGTACCTTCACCTGGCCAAGTTGATGACTGAATCTAACTGTCACAGTCATAGACGAAGAAAACACATTTATAAAACACTGTGTCAAACTGACAATTTCCCAAAGAAGTGCTCTGGTTTTACTGAACCCCTGAATATTCTTACTTACAAGTTCTTTTGGCATGCAGATGCCTAGCTTTGAGAGGAAGGAGCTCATTTGCTGGTACTTTTGGATATGTGGCAGACTGCACTAGGAAATTGTGAAGAGAGTTAAAATAATTATCTGCCCAGGCAAATATGGGTCTGAAGTTTCTACCTGTATATGAAAGGAAGAAAAACACAATCCTAAATTATATAGGTATTTTGAACATACTTTGCAGCTCACGTTCAGAAGCCAAAGAAGGTCTTTAATAAAAAATATTATGTAACTTTACATTTCTTATCTTTCACTTTTACCACAAAGAAGAGGGGGTGTCTTCAGTTATTCGTTTACTTTTATTGTTCCAAAGGAAAAGCGTGAGGAAACATTTTAAGTTTGGAAGAGAGTGTGATTATTCATTCCATTCCCTAAAATAATCTTCAGAAGAAACACAGAGTTTTATTTTGTAATGCCTATTATTTTGTCCCAGTGATTTTCAGCCATTTGCTATATAGCTCCTCTTTCTACTGCTTTAATCTATTTTCTTTTTGAATCTGCAGATTTTATTGTGATATATTCACATACAATATATTCCATCTATGCTGGTTTGAAAGTGTTGTGGGCCCCAGAAAAGCCAAGTCCTTTAATCCTGATTCAAAATTGCAGGGTGGAAACCCTTTTGATAAGATTATCTCCACACAGCTGTGACATGCCCAATTATGGAGGTGGCCTTTTGGTTAGATGAAGATATGATTCTGTCCATTCAAGTTGGTTCTTGATTAGTTTACTGAAGTCCTTTAAAAGGCAAAACATTTTGAAGAAATCTTAGATGCAGATGCTTGGAGAACAGTTGCTTTAGAACTGACAGAGACATGGATGTTTGGAGATGCTTGGAGTGTCAACAGAGAAAGTAGATGCCTAGATACTGGCAGAGCCCAGTGGACATTACCATATGTCTTCCCATGAGCTGCCAAGCAAGCCACCACTCAGAGTTGTGTTCCTGAAGAGATAAGTGAAGACCCACAGACCCTTAGAGAGGAAACCACAGGAAACAGAGGCTGAAAGCAATGGAGCCCAGGAGCAAGGGATGAACAGATGCCAGTCACGTGCCTTCCCAACTGACAGAGGTCATCTAGACCCATCAGTTCTCTTGAACCAAGGTATTTTTCCCTGTATGTCTTAGTTTGGCATTTCTATAGCCTTAGAACTATGAACTTGCACCTTAGTAAATCCTCTTTCTAAAAGCCATTACATTTCTAGTATATTGCATTCCAGCAATGTAACAAACTAATACACCAACCATCCAAAGTATACTATCAGTATCTCACAGTATCATCACCTAGTTATGCAATCATCACACAAAATTTTAGACCATTTTCATTGCTCCCAAAAGAAAACCATCAGATAGACACACACAAAAAATAAAATTCATAATACTCCATATCCCTTATTCCCCACTATTATCAACCCCTAGGATTGGGGTGGTATACCTGTTACTGTTGATGAAAGGATATTAAGGTATTCCTGTTAACTATAGAGTGTTGCTTACAATAGGTAATTTTCCCCATATACCAGTCTATTATATAATCTACCTTTATGCTCCTTAGAAAGGAAAAAAGAGAGGATCAAAGAATAGTTCTTGTAAATGATTTCTTATAGCTTTATTTATTTATTTGTTTGTTTGTTTTTGGTAACAAAAAGCATTCCTGGTATAATAATTAAAGCATTCCCGGTATAATAATTGGTTATAATGAAGATGGGATGGCAGGCTCAAAATGAGTGGCATTTGTCATATATGAAATACCCCAAAATACTTTACTGAAGCAGGGAATCAAACAGAACTGAGTCTTATAAAATACAGAATATTAATAACAAGCTATGCATGAGTATTTGTGGGTGTGTATGTGTGTGTGTGATAGAGAGAAAGAGAGAGAGAGTGTGTAGAGAAGAGAGGGAGAAATACGACAAAACATGACTAGTCAGTGTAAGAAATGTGGATTATCTTTAATAAGTAGAAAGAAATATTATTTCAAATATCCTTTTATTAATAAATCATTTTCCCCAACCAGAACAATGGAATATAACATTTTCTCACGTAATAAATTATTGAATTAATAAACCACAAATGAACCTGTGCCTCTTAAAATGGGATTTATATAAAAACGGCGATCATAAAAATATTCTAATCCCAAATCCAAAGGTGTCTATGAAAGAAAAGCAGTAGATTCCTTCCACTCTACACACAGACTTCAGTATTTACTCAACTGGTGGGCTGAAATATAGATGAAAGTGGCAAAAGTGAATAGAATACCACCTTTTCATTACGGGGAAGTGAAAAATAGACAGATGCAAATTAAATGCAAGATTGATAGTGATGTGGGCCATAATGTAGATAATAAATTAGTCTGCAGGTATGAAGAAGCAACTGGACTGATGGCTATTAGAGAAATCTGTGTGAAGAAAGTGTTTTTTGCTAAGGACCCTAAAGACAAGCGTGATTTGGTCATGAAGAGAAAGGTGACTCTGGGTGACTTAGTTTGCTAGAGCTGCTATCACAAACAGCACACAACGAGTTGGCTTAAATAACAAGAATTGGCGTAGGGCTTTAGAGGTCGAAAGTCACAAGTCAAGGCATCGGCAAGGGCACGCTTTCTCTCGGAGTCTGTAGCTGGTGCCCACTTGCCACAATTCTTCGGGTTCCTTGACTTGCATCTCTGCCTCCATCACAAGGCTCTGTCCTTGCTTCTTCCTGTGGCTGTCTCTGTCTTCTGGCTTCTATTTCAAAGGCCTCCAATAATACAGATTAAGATCCCGCCTCAATCAGTCCTGGCACACCTAAATAGGGTCTTTGAGGATCCTATTCACAAAGGAGTCCACACTCTGACACACCTGAACATATTCAAAGGTGTTCTCTACAAATCAACTCACGCTGACAGGAATGTGGATTAAGACCTGAACATGTCTTTAGGGGGGTAATTATTCAATCCCCAACAGCAGGGATATGAAATTCCTGACAGAAAGACCAATAAAGCCAAGCAACACTTACTGATATAGAACATTTACCATATGAACTTTTTCCTCATTTGAAGATCAGAAAAGAGTGGAATTTTGAAAATGTTTGTATATTGGCTTTATTATGTTTTATTTATATTGGCACATAATAGAATATTCAACAACTTACATGGCTAATTATGTGAGAAAAATATGTCAATTTATATTTTTTCAAATAATTAGTCTTTCAAGGAGTAGATTTTCTGAAATTAATTTTGATTAGTAAATAAAAAAGGTACATATTCACTATTCTTGATTTTTTTTTAATTCTTTGAAACATGGAGGCTTATGTATAGGTTGCTAGAATCAAATCAATAATGTCTTACAGTATATTTGCTCCTATCAGACTAACCCCCCTAAAAACAAAAAAGACAAACTGTAGACCATAAATATGCTATCTATATTATAACTTTTATGCCAACAAATAAATGAAATGGGCAAATTCATTGATAGATTATACATCAAACCCGATGCAAGATGAAATAAAAATAAGAATATTGCTATAGTCTCACACAGTAAATTGAATTCACTATCAAATCATAGCTTAGGCCCAGATGATTTTATCAATTAATTCTATCAAATGCTTAAGAAAAAATGACAAAAATTTTACATAAATTTTTTCAGAAATAGAAAAGGAGTGGTACCTTTTATGAGACTTTCCCTAATAACAAAACATGAAGAAAAAGTAAGAAAATTATTGATAATATCCCTCATGAACATTATTACATATGTCCATAAAAACATATTAACACATAAAAAAGATAATGCCAAAAAACCAAATATGATTATTCCAGGGATGAAGTTTGATTTAACAGTTTAAGCAATATAAATCAAACATTAACAAAATAAAGGAGAAAAATCATATGATTTTTTTCTTTACTTTTTAAAATTTTCATCTTGATAGATTCATCAAATGCATTTATCAAAATACAACACCAATTCATGATAAAATTCTCATAAATATAGGAATAGATACTTCTGAAATTTTATAGAGGATGTCTAATTAAATGCCCAACTCATACTATATTTCATATTGAAACACTTAACTATATACTAGCAACAAAGTATATAGAAATTTAAGAAAAATAATGTACAGTTGCTCTGAACAGCATAAACTACTACTCACCTACAAATTTGGGGGAAGATGCATGGTCCAAGAATCGAACCCAGGTCTCCCGTATGAAAGGTGAGCATTCTACCACTGAACCATGCGTGCACCCTATTTACCAATAAATTTAACAGAAGTCTCAGAAGTCAATATACTGAAAAGTATAAAGCATTCCTGAGAAAATTAAAGTTCTAAATAAATGTAGAAATGCCATATCTATGTATGGAAAGACTCAATATTAATAAGATATTTATTTCTCCAAATTAATACAAAGATCTGATAAAAAGTTTTTAGCACTTTTTTCTTTCTCTCTTCCTTTCTACCTTACTTCCTACTCTGCCACCACCTCTTTCTCCTCCTCTTCTTTTTCCTCCTTCTTCTTCTTGTAACAATTGACAAGCGAATTATAAAATTTTCAAGGAAATGCAAATAACTTAGAATATTCAAAATAGATTTACTTAAAAATTAAGAAGTTGGAGTATGCAAACTACCTGATTTTGAGACCTAATATAAAACTACAATAGTGAAAAATGTTTGGTACTGGCATAAGGACAGAAAAAAAGAGATCAGAGTAACATAATGAGTGACAATCAATTGATGCCATTCATTCCGTTGGAATGGAACAAAGGTACATAAGTGAACTGAAGTCCTCAATAGGGGAAATGGTAACTATCCAAGTAGCCAAGAGTGTGACTGTCTGGTCAACCATATGACTGTGAGCAAGTGAGTTACCTCTCTAAGATCCAAAGCTCTCAGCTATAAAATGGGGCAATGAAAAAGCAATATCTTAAAGTTTACGTGAGAATTAAATAATGTAAAACACGAAAAAGTTCAGCAAAGCACCCATGGGCACTTTGGGTGGCCTCACAATTGTAGGCTTCTGTCATCTTGAGAGGAACCGAGATGAGCTGACTTCTGGCAGTCAGGGCTCTGGGGTGGGCTCACCCTGCTGGAGTCTGCAGAGGATGCCCAGAACTCCAGGTGAGCCTGAACCAGCAGGTGGTGCTTTTTTAATCCAACTGAAGAAAATCTGTGTCCTTGGCATTAAGAGAGCTGAGCAACAAGGCTATGGTTTGCAATTAAGAATTAGGAAGAGAAAGTTGAGAGAAATGAAAAGAATCTGTGCGTATATAATTGAGTCATTCTGATTTTACCACTGTTTTATAAACTGTCAATTGGATCCCTAGGCCGCATCAGTCATGGGTTTCAAAGAGTTAATGCATCAACCCCAAAATTGCCTACTGCCTCCTCTAAAAGTTACTCACTGGGGACCTAAAACTTATTTAACTCTATAATTATTAACTTATTCATCAAATGGGGATAATAGTTATAAAGCTAATAAAAAATTAAGTCAAAGTTTTCGTATCTGTATAATGACTTGTTAAAACCCATATACCTTACCTTCACAGTTAATCGTAAGGATCAAGGAAACAACACACTTAAAAATTACAGGGGGAGAGAAGGAGAGGAAGAGGAAGAAGAAAGGAAAGGGAGAGAGAGGGAAAGAGAGAGAATATTATGTGATCATATGCTCAGTATGCGGGATGATAGATGGTACTTCTCTAATTTAAGGGATGTATATGAAACAAAGGTCATAGTGAAGACTGAAAATGTTTTATTGGTGTAAATGGCCAGTGTTCTGTTTCTCTATTGCTACTTAATAAGCGCCCCCTAAAACTCAATGGCTTAAAACCATCACAACATTTAATTTGTTCACGAACCTGCAATTTGACCAGGGCTTGGGGGAATAGTTCATCTTGGTTCTACTTGGCATTTTAAAGGCTGGGAATCATCTGAAGATCACGCCTTATGTTTATGACAGTCAGTGATGGCTGTTGGCTGTGACTTTAGCTGGGCTCTGACCATTTGGTGCGGTTGCTTGGTTTTCTCATAGCCAATGCCCAAGAGAGAGAGCCGGGTGGAAGCTGTATCATCTTTCTGCCTTAGCCTTGAAAGCCACCCTGTATCATTTTAATGCACCATACTACATTCTACTAGTTAGGCAAGTTATTTCAAGCAAGCTCATATTTAAAAGGAGCAGAATCGGGCGGGCCATGGTGGCTTAGCAGGCAGGAATGCTTGCCGGTGATGTTAGAGGACTTGGGTTCGATTCCCGGTGCCTCCCACGTAAAAAAAAAAAAAAAAAAGGAGCAGAATCAATCCCATCTTTTGATGGGAGGTGTGTCCAAAAATCTATATACATGTTTAAAAACCACAACGGTCTTCTCTCTCATCACAAATTATTTACTTTCCTACCATAGGCAAAAGTCATTTACCCTCGTACAGAATGCCCTTCCCTCAAATGTTTCAACTTTACAGCATCAGGATGAGGCTCAAAGTCCAAGATCTTGTCATCAAAATCAGATTCAGAGGCAGATGAAGCTCCTTGGATGAAATTCCTTGAGTGCAGCTTCTTAAGTGCAGTTTCCTCTCAATATGAAGACCTGTGCACTTAGGAGACAAGTTATCTGCCTCCCACATACCCAATATATGGTGGGTCATACATAAGACAATCACAATACAATAGGCACTCCTGTCCAAAAAGCAGTCCGTGTCCCATAGCAATTCTGAAAACCAGCTAGGAACATGTTTCCAGTTCTTCAATATAGGCTCAGTCCTTAATTCCTATGAATGACACTGCACTGCACTGCACTTGCCCTTGTCCTTTGATATTTTAGTTCTACTGTCTGAGTCATCCTTTTTGTTTTCCTATTAAAAAAATAAATCTGAACTTACAGTTGAATACATTTCTCAGCCTGCTTCTGGCCCAAATTTCTTTGGAAGTCTCAAAAGCCTTTTTCCATTTAGTACTCTCTTTGTCCCTTTGAGTCCAAATGAATGGTACTTCTGCTCACAAGATTCTCTGTTAAAATGCTGTCACTTTCCTATGAACCCTACTGGGTTTTACCACAGTCAATAAAAACATCTACAAATTGCACTCAGATAGTCCCTTCACTTTCTTAGGCTTTCTGTAAGACTGCAGTGGGACGATATTCTCCAGAATCACAAAGGGCCTTAGTTTGCCTGTAAGGATCTAAGTAATCCATCTTAGATTTTTCTGATGTCCTATCAAACGGTTTTTATGATCTCACTGTTGGTTTTATCTTAGGCCAGGTTTCCCTGAAGGTGCTGGATTTAGCTTTTCCCAGCAGTCATTTATTAATTTCAGCATACATTGCCATAGAGAGAAACCAGGAATGAGAAAGCTTTATTTTGGAACAAGCCATCCTGGCTTATTCTATTTTAGCTTAACTCTCTCCTCTGACATTTGATGACAGGAGTGAAGAGAGAGGCTGCATCTCCAGGGGCTGCCAGACATCTCAGTAGCTAGATCATTCTGTCTACCAGATACATTACAGTACCACAGGTTGTAATTTTTGTTAACCTTCTCACTACATCACAAGGACTCCCTTTGCTGCAGCTTCCAATAATGTCTGCTTTACTTTCTCACCAACAGCCTACTCAAGGCTACCCAGCTTCCTCTAATTGTCTCTCCAAAGGAGAGCATGCAGCATGCTGGCTGACAGTTTTTGACTTCTGGTTGAGCAAATATGAATTAGTTTAGGTCCATGGTTCTTATTCAGCATCCCTTTCATCTTACTTTCAAGATTTCTGTTTAAACTGCAATGACACAGTACTTTTTAGGAGAGAACATATGAATAAACAGGTTATGGTAGTTTTTATTCCTAATTACTATTGTTACCACTACTCCCCCTTATTTTGAGTAGCAAAATACCATAATTTTTCTACATTGATGACTTCTTCCCAGTTTGCCAGTCATGGAATGTTGCTGCCACCTTCCCTGAAGTTCTGTTTCCTGATGGGTGAAATGAGACCAAGAGAAAGTGACAGGATGTGAGCAAGCCAATTCCCTGAGACCATGCAGGATGAGAAGAGACTTTGCACTAGCAGATCTGTGAGACATACTACAGAGTCAAAGGGGATTGGGCCTTTAGATTGGGATAAGGTAGTCCCCAAGTAAAAACTGTCCTATAGCCACACTCGGCAAGCCACGTAGTTTGTGGGGCCCAGTGCAAGATGAAAATGGGCGGTCCCTTGTTCAAAAAGCAAGAAAAAAGTACAGCTGAAGGTGGAAGATACAAAGCCTTTTCCTTTAAAAATATTATTTATCCAATGTGGCAGGGGTAGTAATGGTACATGAGTACAACATAAAGCTAAAAATAACCCTTCAAATCAATATTGTTTATTTCATAATTGTATATAATACAATAAAAATGGCAATGTGATAAATATCTTGATTGGTTATAAGAATGTTCTGGCTTGCTTTTCTGCATGTTAATTCTTAGGTCATCAAAATTTATGTTTTTAGCAATTTCATTTTTAATCTCTATAATTGAAAGCAATGTCAGTTGCTTGTGGCAAATACAAGATTGCAAACATAAATAATTTTTAATTTTCCAGAAGGCTCTCATGCTGATGCAGATGTTATTGGATTTGTTTTAGAGTATTATTTAGGGTGTGGCAATGTTGGGATACATTTCTGCTAAATTATTTTGAAATATTAATTTTTGTACCTCAAGAGCTAATGGTTTTCTTGGAACAAATTTTCTAAAAAAGGATTTAACTCCTCCAAACGAATTTCATGTAAGTCTGAATTTCATTTTAAATTCAAATTGATATAATGATATTTTAATGTTTTCTCTGACATTTCCTATAGCTTGATATTGTACAAGAAATGGAAAGTAGCTTCCTGATTGTTATACAATTCAGAATGCCTTTTCATGCATTCTATAGCTTTATTTTCAGTTACAGGAAAAATTAAGTTCAAATTTGTCTTCCTCCTTAGTAACTGGTTCATCTCCAGCTTCACGTGGAAACAGTGTTCTTCCCATCAGTTGCACTGATCTTTAAATTTAATTTCTGTTTTTAATTTCTATTTTGCACTTTCTATGTCTAAGCCTATGGGTAACTTTGCAATTTTGCAGTTTTTGAAACCAGAGATTTTAAACTCTTTGAAGAATGTTCATATTCTTCATTGCAACATCGATGCATATGCTTTTATTTTGTAATAATTTACTGACAAAGTTTACATGCCAGGAGCCAGCAATTCTTCTTCATGTGCTGAGGCCAGAGAGTTACTATCTGTGCACACATTGCAGGGACAGGCTCTGGGGAGACAGGAAAGCCAGGCTCCCATTGTGGATTCCAGCACAGCTCTAAAGCAGAGCCTTTCTCCCAAAACCGTGGCTGCCGTTGCCATTCTGGTCCGAGACTGCAGTTCTTCATCCTTGAGGCACTGTGTGCTCTGCTCTGCCTTTAGCCAAGCATGTGCTGCTGGACCACGGGGCCAGTTCTTGGGCCCCTGCACGGCCTGACTTGCCCCTGGGGCCAAGCCCTCCTGAGAGGTGGTCTCACAGGTCACATGTCCACGAAGTGGCCCAAAGCCACACTAACAAATCTTTAAAAGACAGGTCTTCAATGCTTCAAGCAGACAAGTAGCTGAACTGTCGGAACAAACTCGAATGCTTTTAAAGTCAGATAAAAATGGAGACACTCAACAATGTAACATTCTGGAATTTCGGTGTTGTATCAAAATGTGCTAGATATGTGGACAAGCAGGAAACTTTGATCCATAATCAAGAGAGAGAGAGACTAGACAGACAGATAGTTGATGGACAGCACATCTGAGGAGGCAGGAGGGAATGGAGCCTCAGACAGAGGTGGAAGAATTAGTCTCAGATGATGAGGAAGATTATTCTATCAGGAATGAAGGAAAAACAATGAAACACAATTAAGTCTGCTTGGCGGCAATCAGTTGAGAGACTTCCTGTATGGTAGCTTCTGCATTTTTCTGAGTAAAGTCTTTGCTGAGAATGACTTGAATAATTATTGTATGAATGCAGGCTCTGTGATAGAGTACCAGGGAACACTGGAGCTCTGCATGAAGACGGGGATCTTGCATCCACAGCATCACAGATGTGCAGGTGTGGGCTCTCTTTGAGCTGGACCCACCAATATAAGGCCTCGGGTTGGCAAGGGAGATCCGGACATGGGCTAAAGCTTAGGAGGACTCATTCCACGGATGCTGAAATCTCCCAGACTCCATGCAGAACTTGGGATAGAAAAGAATACTGTAAGCCAGTAAGAGTTTTCAATAGATAGGGGAGAAAGGCAGAGAAAGTAGAAAATAGAGATGAATCCATGCAAATTGAAAAAGAAAAGTTAAGCACTAAAAGAAATGTAGATGATAAACCAAACTTCAACCAAAACTATGAATCATGATTTTGAGTTTCTTGATTTTTCTGATTAGGAAGGGTTGTCTTTTTAGTCCTCTTCCCTTTATAAATACAATTTTTGAAACTACAACAGGAATGTTCTTATGGATTTCATATTTTGCTATCAAATTAGAAAGAATGTCGAAAATATGGTTCGTTTAATGCAGTTATGAGATGTCTCATTACCTTACGTGACTTTTTATCTAAATGAATTATTCTCTGCAAATCCCCTGGGTACTGAGAAAATTCAGAATTCACAATTCGCTGTTTGTCTAAATTTTGTATGAAACTCAAAAACAAACATAAATGATGATAGGTATTATAGCTATTGTCTTGTTAATATCCCCATGAAATAATGCTTTAAATACAGCTTCAAGTAAGTTTTTTCTTATCAGTTGTTTGGGGGAAATAAGTGAAGAAAAAAGTATGAAGCAATTTGCAGTGTTTTGAGTTTCAGAAGTTTTTTTGTTTTTTTTTTTCCAATCTGACTTGTTTATTTTTCACATTTACCTAACCTGAAATCAAAGTTGAACTATGATGTGTAGAAGTTTGAAAAGCATGCATTTTTAGCAAAAGGGTTTTTTTTTTTTAAATCAGTGATTGAAATGCTGACATTAGCATGTTTTCAAGTTCATGAATCCTTGGAGAACCATATTTACATTTCTGCACTGCTAATTTGACAATGGGAAAATAGTTTGCATAAGGGCTTATTAATGCAAAACAAACGTCTGCCCTAGATTTATGCTATTTTAATATTAATATTGGTATGCCTTAGATTGTCCACATTTCAATGTCAGCAAAATTAATAGATGGAGCAAGTTATGGATGAATTATTCATGTACAAACAAGACATTCTTGTTTTTACAAAAGCTCATCATTGGGGAATCACAGGTGTTCATGTGATGAAAGCAACTGGATGCAATACATTTTCAGAGGTAAGGTGACAGTCATCTTGATTGTGTAAGTACTGAGTGTTGCTCACTGGTGTGAGGACACTATTAATATGGAAACAGGTTTCAGGAGGTGGCTTCAAAGACCCTCAAGTAAACTGCCTGAAAGAAACAGTAAAATCCAACAGGCAAATGGTTGTCAGGCGAAGAAGACATTTGTTCTTAGTATGTTGTACAGGGAATAAATTCAGCAACTAAATATTGTACACCTGCTCCTTGGGTGGCACTATGCTAGGTGCAGAGGATAGAAAGGGGAGTAATATTTTGTTTCTAATTATAATTATAGGAACTTGTGAATGAGGTTTGAACTGCTTGTTGGAGGATTTCAAACAGGGGTGGGTCATGACCTTATTTAAGCTTCAGAAAAAACACACTTTTGCTAATGAAATGTAGGAGGAACAAGTGGAAGCAGATATAATGACACCTTGACTTAAGGTTTAGAGTGATAATTGACAGGATTTTGGATATAATTTGGGAAACACTGACTGGGGCCATCTAGCAGTTTAAAGGTAAAAGGTGAATGAAAGTAATCGGTGAGTACTTACTAAAATAAATTTTTTTTCATTTGATTTTAAGAATAACGTAAAGAGGACAGTTTCAGATTACTTCATGGTTTCTCTGTCTTGGCAGTCTCGACATCATGGGTTGGATAATCCTTTGTGGTGGAGGCTGCCATGTGCATTGTAGGGTATTTAGCAGTCTCCCTGACTGAGACCCACTTAGATACCAGTAACAGCCCCCTAAATGTGACAACCATAAATGCCACCATATATTGCCAGAAGTCCCTTGGGAGGCAAAAATCTCCCCCTCATTGGGAACAACCACATTAGAGGCATAAAATGATGCCTTATTTATAACAATACTACAGATATTAGGTTATAACTACCAAGGGAAACAATATTTTTTAGTCTTAAAACTTTCAAGTTAAAAAAAATACCAAGTTTTCTGCGTGACTTGTTTGCAGTTGTTCCTGTGAGAGTTTTTTTAGGTGATTATTCACCAATTAACACTTATTATTGTATTTTGAACAGCTGATTGCCTGATTGAGAACCCTGCCTATGCCATGCACTAGCTCAAGATAGTAACGATAATACTAGAACCTTTCTCGTGAGGGTTGTTTTACATGTACAGCCTGCAAAGCATTGGGAACAGTTCCCGGCACATAATAATCACTCAATAAAAGCTAGTCATTGTTAAAATTTTCTACTCAGAGCAAATCATTGACCTGTGGAGGAAGTTCCAGAAAGAAACATGTTTTTTCTACCATCAAATACCATATCTGTACTTCCTGCAAAATAATAATACAATAAGAGGTGGTTGAATTCACCGTGTTTTATTTTAGAGTTCCATGTTAGGACAAGAGGAGTCACAGTAGGGGACTTTATATAGAAGCATTCTAGATCTATCTCCAAATTGCTTCTGCAACATTTATACACATGATCATTCACACTTATTTCTCAACACAGAGACATTTCTGAAGTAGGGTGAATTGTGGAAGTGGGGGGTGGCTCTGTTTACAAGTCTTTGGTAGGCATGGAGGATCTGGTTCCTCTTTGAGATTTGGGGGTATGAAAGAGCCAAACAGTGATATTTTTTAGCCTTTGAACATATGAGGTAATTAAGATATGCAGGGTTTTTTCCTTGATTCAAATATCACAGTAAAACACTAGATTATGCATTCTATCTCCCTACCTTCCAGTCTCAATGCAGTGTCATGGCAGAGAATGCACAGACCAACAGCTATGAACAACAAAGTAGCTCAGTGGTTGTGGTAGTTAGATTCAGTTGTCAACTTGGCTAGGTGAAAGCACCTAGTTCTGTTGCTGTGGACATGAGCCAATGGTAGGTGAATCTCATCTGTTGCTAATTACATCCGCAGTCGGCTAGGAGGCGTGTCTGCTGCAATGAGTGACGTTTAACTTAATTGGCTTGTGCTTAAATGAGAGAACGCAATGTAGCACAGTCTAGCAGCTTGGCATTCCTCATCTCAGCACTTGCAGCTCAGCCCGGGCCCTTGGAGATGGAGAAAGAAATCACCCCGGGGAAAGTTGTTGGAACCCAGGGGCCTGGAGAGAAGACCAGCAGAGACCATCCTGTGCCTTCCACGTAAGAAAGAACCTCAGTGGAAAGTTAGCTGCCTTTCCTCTGAAGAACCAACAAAATAAATCCCCTTTTATGAAAAGCCAATCCGTCTCTGGTGTGTTGCATTCCAGCAGCTAGCAAACTAGAACAGTGGTGTTCTTTATATTTTTAAAATTCAGTGAACAGTTTACATGATCCACACCAAACTTAACTTTCTCCCTTTCCTTTTTCATATAAATCCCTTATACCTCTTGGCTTATTTCTGCCACCTCAAAATTTCTTCCCCAGGTCTGTTCTCCCCATCTCTTTTTTCCTATTGTCCCCCTCTCATTTTCATTCTGCAACACAGAATCAAGAGAATGAATCTGAAAGGTTAGTGGGGAAAACTGAGTAGGGAAGCCCAGCTTACTTATTCGTGGACAGAGGCAGAAAAGGACGAAATGATGACACATTGATATTTTCGTCTGGTCTTCACCACTTTGTTTTCGTCTTCCCTGGAGTTATTCTAATGTCCTCTATTTATCTCCTGTTGGTTACACTGGGTTCAAATGTTACATCAGTCCACTTGACCCCATTGTTTTATTTTATTGTGTCCATTTCCCTGAACAAACAGAATTCCACTGTCCTACACCAGCTCGGGTTAATTAGCATATGCCTATTCATCTCAGGTCATATTTGCAAGTTACCCCATGATTTATGGACTAAGCAGTGTTAAAATGGGGTTAAAATATTTATACAAGTACATATAGATTATAGTAATATTTAATATAATTAAACTCTTACTTAATTTATCTCTTCAACTACTCTAAGCATCCCTGTTTAACCTTGCACGTATTCTCATCTCAGTTCCATAATGTTATACTACATGCTCTTCCCTAGCTCACCCCTCCATTCTCTTCTTTCTTATGTTTTGCTTATGTTTGAAGACTCAATTCAAAGTGCTTCCATGAAGCCTTTTGCTCTTTTAACTCACAATTCCTCCATTCTAACAAATGAAGCATTAATAATTTATACTATACAAGATGTCACTTGACTATAAATTATTTTGTAATAATTACTAATTGTTTCTATGCTATAAGCCTCATTTCCCAAATAAGATTGTAAGATCTTTAATCAATGGGGCTCATTAGAGTATAATTAAAGAAGTTTTATCTTAGTCACCACAAATGACAGATGAAATATAATTTTGATGTCTTTCTTAGAAAAGATGTTTATCTTTACTTTATTTCCAGTAGTATCTGCAGTTTATTTAAGTACACACAAGTTATTCAATAAATATTTGTTGACATATTATGGCAAATATGTAAATAATTTCACTGCACATTTTTAATAACATAAAAGGGAGAATGATGCCCCTCAATAAAGATTGCATTTGCCTGTAATATATGAACTATGTGTGAGTTCTTAGGCACAAGCGCTCTGTATAAACTTAAGAATGACTTAAAATTTAGTCAATGCTAGAGGGTTTTCTTCCTTCTAAACTATGGAATTAAAATTGTTAGTTGTCCAAGATAGACTTAACGTAGTGGTTATCAAATTTTAGCATGTATCAGAGTCACCTGAAGTGTCTGTTAACCAAATTGCTAGGTCCATTCTCAGAGTTTCTGATTCAGTGGATCTGGGGCTAGGCCCAAGAAATTGTATTTCTGACAAGTTTGCCAGTGATGCAAATGCTCTTGATTTAGAAACACACTTTGAGAACCTGATATGTAAAGTATTTTTTTGTAGCATATTTGAGGAAGGAAAAAATATATACATATATATATATATCCAAATGGTTAAACATTCATGATTATTTTATTCAAGGCAAGGTACTCAAACCCTGGGAGGGTACTTTTCTCTGAAACAGGAGGACAAGCTGTTTTCATTGGCAAGGGAATATTAGAGTTCCTAGGGTGATCCTCAGCTTCTCCTAAGTCTGCCCAGATGTTCCCATTCCATGTCTCAGGATCACACACTTAACCAATCAATGTTTTGATGTCCTCACATAAAAAACTTCACAAGACTATCAATTCAACTTATGTTGTAACTCTACAGTTTGCACAGTTAACATTTGTGTATATTTTTCAGAAAAATATCCCCTGTGGCTATAGGAAATGAGATTCTTTTAGGGCTATTATTGAAACTCTCTAGTTCTATGATCATGACTTGACTTGAGAGTTTAAAGATGTGTGTTTGTAATTTTGGAAGGTGAGGACTAACACAGACAGAAAGCTACTTCCCTGTTGCTTCCTATTGAAATGGAGCTCGAAGGATATTAAGGAATGATGAGAAAAAAAGAAAGGAAGAAAGAAAGAAAGAAAGACACAGACAGGCTCAGGGGGTCTGAAGCTTGAGTTTACTTCAAACAGACTTCAGACAGACTTCAGACAATTTTATTCTTAACCAGATCCTGGTTATATACCACGAGATGTCAATAGGCATGCATGCATTTCCTGAGGGAGCAAAGTTCTTATCTTTCAGTGTTCTTCATACTTAACATAACCATTTGGGGTAAACATTCTCTTCCTCCCAGACTGCTCTACATAACAATCTCCACAGTTTACTGCCGCCATCCTGAGACCAGCTGCTTGCAACAAATTCTGTAGGTCTTGCTTTAAACCTTTGGCTCCTACACTTCCCCTCAAGCCATGCTAGTTGGAGCAGCTGGCAGAAATGATATGGCCATCTCTTCCCAGCTTCACGGTCAGTGACATCACATCATAACTTAAAATTTGCCATGGTGGGAATATTTACAACAAGAAAACTGGGCAAGACAGGAAATCAAGTTTTCTTTTTCTGCTTTGGAGAATCAGCTATTAAATGTTTACCACTACAACACTGACTCTATGTAATGGTTTTTGCAGTCAGCACAATTGTGAGGTGTTGTCGTGCAGAAGTCCTTAGGGACTTGTGTTTCTTGAGAAGACAACTCATCAAAGTCAAGTATAGGTCATTATTCACCATTACACAGAATGCCGTAACTGACTAGCATCCCACTTCCCAGTGGCTAGGACCTTGGAGTTGTGTTCAAGCTCTGGAACATAACCAAGTCAATTTCCAAATCCGTCTTTGAGGGATTGTTTTCCTGGTACCATTACTGTTAACAAATGTCAGTATCTCATCAGGAAAAAGTATAACAGCTATTTCAACAGAGAATTTTATATAAAGAATTGTGAACTTGTATACAGGATTATTAACTAGGTAAAAGAAAAATCAAACCCAATAACAGTTCATTAAGGTATCATGGACATGGCTAATATATCTACTATCCTAGGTAGGGCAGTGGAAATAAGGAAAAAAGGTTTGGAACCACTGAAAATTAGAAGTTTGGGAACTGAGCACCACCAGTTGAAACTCAGACTCTGAGATGGATGTTGGATCTGTTTGGCTGGTCTTGGTGTTTCTGAGCTTTGAGGTGGAACTCTAACCCATAGGAGGGGATTATCCTTATCAGATGTAAGTTTCTATGTCCTAGGGGAAAAGTGCAAGGCGTGAATGAAGAAGAAATAGCCAATACCACAGAAACATTGCAGAAACATAAGAATATTTCTGGGAATTGATTCTAGGTTGTTAGATAGTGGAAAATGCAATATAACAAACACTTAATCAGACCAAAATCATTAATGTGGGTGCTCTTATTAGAGGTTTTGGATTGAATGGATTAGGGAGTACATTTGGAAGTTCACTTGACTTTGTGACTGAAACTTGAACTAAAGGGCAGTCTACATCTAATGGTGTTGAGATTCAAAAAGTTTCATGGCCTAATGTAGAGGGAAGAATAAAAAGGTATGGGTGCTAGAAATGTTGGGAACATTTCTCCAAGTCTTAGAAAAACCTAACACTTGATAATCAAAGAACAGGCTTAGATACAAGTAGAGTTTAATCTTCATCTTTGCAGCTTCAATTCTCACACAGCAAATAATTATAAAATTATCATCAACTTCTAGTGTGGACATTACTCAAGAATTGGGCCCAAAGCTAGGACTTTTGTTTTCTAACAGAGCATTTTTCTGTGAAAACATAATTTCAGCAGTTAAATGCAGGATTTTATTTATTTTTGTCAATAATCAAAATGCATATGTTTTAGCATTTTGCTGTATACCAAAAATAGCAGAGATATGGTTTGATACCTTAGAGGCCCAATACAATGCAAAATAGAATAATCATCTATTTGTGCTGTGAAAATTAATTTTCATGAAATTCATATATTAAATATTATATCTAAGTTAAATTTCTAAAGAGAAAAAATTAAAGGGAATGTTTATTATTATTAGATGGCTTTTATCAGTCTTGTATAAGTGAACAAACCACTGTAACATCACATTTATTAATAGAGAAAACTTTCTTTGTCATATCTTAAAGTTTTGTCAAGATACCATATAATACAACCTTGACTTAAAAATGATTTCTGTAGAAAATATTTTCTACTTACAAAAACTTTTATGACTTCAATATTGTGGAAACGTAAAAGATACTTCTGACCTAGACCTTCTAATTAAATCCCAAATATCTGGTTTCCTTGTAAAATGAGGGTAATACCTATCTTGCAAGGTTGACGCTTTCACCACATACCATCTTCTTTCTCTGAAATATCTCTCGGCCCTCCTCACCACTATACCTGGCATCTGCCATTCTCAGTTTTACTATCACTTCTTCAAGCAAAACTTTCCCTTATAGATTGGACGTATCCTTATGACTTTAACCACAATGGAAATTAATCAATGGTGATTATTATCTAATGTCTCTTCTTGTCCTTAGTCTGCTTAAGAGAAGCAGGCATCATTTCCATATAGTTCATGACATAGCCTCCTAGTAGATGCTAAATAAATATCCATTGAGTGGATGAATGAATATCATATAAAGCTTCTGGCACAAGTAGACAAGCAATAAATGGTAGCTCATGCTATATTCATCATTTGTATTTTATTATAATTGATATAATTTACATTGCAATTTTTAATAAAAATCTGCTATGAGGTAATTTAGTGCAGTGAAATTTTCTTGTTCTACAGAGATTAGGTACTATAATATAAACATCAAAGGGCAAATTTTATCACTTCATCAGAGGAATATGTTGGGTTTAGGTACCTGCTGAGTTTTATAGATAAGAAACTTTTGAGAGTGGAAAGTTTTTCCTTTGTACTTATGCTAGAAAAAATGCTGATATTCTCTTTGGTTTATACTCAGAATTCATTACTTTTTAACCAGTCCACTTTTGACTATAGTCATCCACATTCAGCATGGTGAATGATCAACTTACTGTGTCCAGGCATCCAGCCTTGTCTACATGGCCAAGAAACTTAGCAAAGAATGAGCGGTCACAACTCAGCAGCCAGTTGGGGGAGAGGTCCATTCCTACCATGAAGGGAGAACCATCTTTCTTCCAAGCTGCATCTCTCTAGCCAGCTTGCTGGCCCCAGACAGGCTATTTCCAATTCGTTTGTGCTTGTGCCAACATCCCAGCCAGGTCACTATTTGCAAAAAAGAGGAGTCTGCTCTTGCAATATTCTCCAAATCCTTGACTCTACTTATTGGGTAGGTCCATGACCCCACAAAGGAGGTAATGACATTGCAGGATTAAATCCCGCCCCCACCGCACGCCCGACTGCAAGAATGTTTTCCTCGGGAGGACTGAGGAATAAACGGTGTGAGCCTGTTTAAGAGTGTGGACCCTGAGTTAGAGAGGATTACTGAAAAGATAGAAAGCATTCTTTGTATTTCAAGTGGCTAATTGTTTACCTCACAAAACTCATATGAGCTCATAGTAGAAAATTTAGAAAATAAATAAATAAGTATAATAGCACTGTCTAGTGATAGCATCTGTCCATAGTGGTTTGTTGGTACAGATCTCTCTAGGCCCCTTTAAAATAATGTGTGTCTCTGTCTATATGTGTATAAACTTATAACCTTGATTGACAACTTTTTATTTCTTTTCTTTTTTTATGTATATGAAAAAAGGTAAAATATAATATTATCAGATGTATGTTATGAAGATTCTTCTATGTTATATATTATTCCCCAATATAATTTTAATTATATAATATTCTGTTTTATGTACATTTAAAAACCTATTGTTGGAAATGTCTATTTTATATGAATTTTATATGCATGTGGACACGTACCATTGTACATCTTTCTGCCTTATATGTAATGCTCTAATATTCTATGGTGCATATATTTGCATAAATGGCTTATTATTTTAGGCTGTATTTCTAAAAGTACAATTTCTTCAAAAAGTGTATGCAGATCTTCTAGGGTATTGACACGTATTGCCAAACCATATTGTAGTAATTTACACTCTTACTAGCGTGTATGAGGGGATGGGTTTCCTGCCACCCTACCAAACACTGATCACTTAATTGAACATCAAGTGTTTGTACTGCAGCATTGTCAAAAAGAATGAATCTGACACCCCCAAGGCTTTGACCTTTGGAAAAGTAACCTGTTAGGTAGGTTTCTCATCCCCTCTGTCAGGAGACAGAACTTCACTTTCTGGAGCTACTGACTAAGCTTTCAAAAGGCTTTCTTTCCTTCTTTCTGAATTTGCCTGTAGATGTGCATCTGCAGAACTCTCTATTTATTAGCTAATGCATATTGAATGCTTGCAACATCCTTTACATTTATACAATTCGATGCTTAAACTGACTTTACAAATAGGCACCATTATCCCCATTTTCTGAATGGGAAAACTGAGGTACAGTGCAGTTCAATAAATTATAATTTGCAAATTTCATCATTAGGATTCAAACTCAGGTGTTTTAACACCAGAATTTCCACCCTTTACCTCTCTGAACCATGCCTGCAGAAAAAAGTGGTGATGAGTGGGATTTTATATTTCTGTCTGACATTTATATTTCTTTAAAATAGAAAATATATGAATTTATTTGACTAGTCAAAGACATATATCATCCCCTTCCTATGCAGATCAAAGATTAGAGAAAATAAAAGTAATAATAACTGGCTAAAATGTAATATATAAGTATGAAGCTAAATACTTTTCAACTTTGCAAACTGATTGACAGCCAAGGTGAAATATTAAGAGAATTGAAAAGAACTTTATTTTATAAATTTTCTATTTTGACGTGTCTTCTTTCACTGGTAAATGCCAGGTGAATACTGTATTTATTAGCAGAATGATATAATTTAAATAAACAATTGTTTTAAATTATTAAATCAGTTGGAATACTTATTTGAAAAAGAATCATGAATTCATACAAATGCATCAAATAGTCCTTAGACTTAAATTTCCACTTCTGCAGTTAAATGTAGTTTAAAAGGAATTCAAAATGAAAACAATAGTGACAATCTTTTTTTTTTTTTTTCCTTTGGCGACTATAGTCTTCTCTATGCCTGGGGCTCAGGTGGAACTGATCTGTGCCAAATCTATTGAGACATAAAACTAACAGTAAACCAGTATTGTATGCGAGATTGTGAGTTCTTAAATGTGAATGGTGGGGAAACACTCTTAATTTCACATACATGGGCCTATTGCCAGATAGACTAAAATATAACAAAATGAAACAAATGCCATTTCCATATTTGCTCTAACTCAAGTTCATGTCTGAAAAGTAGTATTACTCTAGTGCATTGATTTTTCTTGTCTTATAGTGTATTGATTTTATTATACTCAAAAATAACAAAGATGTCTTAAAAATACTCTGTTAACTTGAAAAGTGATTATTTTCTGCAGTCTTTTTAGCAGTCATTGATAAAGTGTGGCGGCCGATGTCCTGACCCCATCCTAAATGCCATAACAGATCTGTTTAGCCAAGAGCAAAGGCCAAGAAAGTAAACAAACTCCTTGGAGGGAAGAATGTAACCATGAGTGTAAAAATGGCATTGATGGTATCTTAGTCTTTAACAGTAACCTTGATAAAATGTCAGGTCTTAGGCCCTTTTAATGATTATGCAAGAGACCCAGTGTCCTAACACTATATGGAATGTCTTTGCTCTGACCTAGTACATTTCTGTTCCCTTCATAGAGTACTAAAGTCTAGATGGTTGTCACCAGAGAACTTCTCCTAGTCACAAGTCCTGATAAACCCATGTCCACTTCTGTGCCTGGTGTGTTTCTCAGTCTAGCAGCCGAACCCTCCCAAGCTCTGCACAAGCTGGGTTGGGACCCAAACACAAAGAATGTAAAAACGCCTTAGAAAAGGCTTAATTATCTTTTTGAGACCCTCTGAGAACAACTGAAAGAGAAGATAAGGAAAAAGTTAATTAACTTGTCCGAAGAACTGTATGCATTCAATTAAAGTATAACTAAAATATGGTTAGCTCACATCAGAAAGCTTTAGGTTGCTAGATATCTAAGGGATAATTTATAGCAAGAGGAAGAAAATAATCAGTACATATTTTTAATCGAAACAGTTTAACTACCTGGTTACTTTAAAAGGTATGTCCTCTAATTTGGTAATTTCTCTTTACTTCTTCTTAAAATTATTTATCCTTAGCAAATATCTGAAACACCCATATTAATCCACAGGAATGCACAAAGCAGGTCTCTGGCTTTGCTAAGATGCTCAGGGAAAGTGGGGTCATTAGGTTGGTTATTCACAGGTCTGAATGATTGCCAACTAGTGGATAAGTACCCCTCTGGATTGTTTAATTGCCCAACACAGGCTTTTCTCTTCCTAAGAGGAAAAACTTAGTCTAAAGCCTCTTCAGTCATTTTGAGGTTCTTAAATGAGAAATGTGGGAGTATACCCCCCAAATATCCATTATTTTAGAATTATTTTAATGAACTAATTCTACCTAAAAAAAAAAGGCTATCACCTAGAATACTCGCTTTGATACTGGTGCAAATTAAGGATTCATGCCTCAAAGTAATCTGGTAAAGGCACGCAAACAAACATAAATATTTAAGCTTTTTTTAAATATATGTATTTTTATTGACAAATCTTCACATATACACAATCTATACATGATGTACAATCAGTGGCTCACAATATTATCACGTATTTGTGTATTCATCACCATGATAATTTTTAGAATATTTGCATCACTCCAGAAAAAGAAATAAAAAAGAAAAAACTCACACATCTCATACCCCTTGCCCCTCCTTCTCATTGACCACTGGTATTTCAATCTACTTAATTTATTTTACCCCTTATTCCCCCTATTATTTATTTATTTGTATCCATTTTTTTTTTACTCTCCTATCCATACTCTAGATAAAAGGAGCATCAGACACAAGGTTTTCACAACCACACAGTCACATTGTAAAGTCTATACCATTATATAGTCACCTTTAAGAGTCAAGGCTGTTGGAACATAGCTCCATAGTTCGAGGTACTTCCCTCTAGCCTTCCAATACACCATAAACTAAAAAGGGATATGTAATGCATAAGAAAAACCTCCAGGATAACCTCTTGATTCTGTTTGAAACCTCTCAGCCACTGAAATTTTATTTTGTCTCATTTCTGTCTCCCCCCTTTTGGTTAAGAGGGCTTGTTCAATCCCATGATACCAGGTCCCTGCTCATCCCAGGAGTTCTGTCCCACATTGCCAGGGAGATTTGCACTCCTGGGAGTCATGTCCCATGTAGGGGGGAGGGCAGTGAGTTCACCTGCTGAGTTGGCTTAGAGAGAGAGGCGATATCTGAGTACCAAAAGATGGGGTAACTCTTAGGCATAATTATAAGTAGGCTTAGCTTCTTTGCAGGAATAAGATTCAAGATTGAGGGATCTGCATATTAATTTGGTTGTCCCCACTACTTGCAAGAATATCAGGAATTCTCCAAATGGGGAAGTTGAATATTTCCTTCTTTCTCCCCAGTCGCCCAAGGGGACTTTACAAATACGTCTTTATTCACTGCCCAGATTACTCTGGGTTATATCGGGGCACCACACTAACCTCGTCAAACCAAGAGGATCTTCTCACACCATATTCAAGATTCCACATACTTATGGTGGTCAACTAAACTGACCATACAAGTTAAATTAAGTAACGTGCTATTTAAAATACAAATTGTGCCAAATAAACATCTCTCCCTTTGGTCTCACACAGAAATTGAAGTTTTAAAACATGGATGATATCATCCTTTGCCCTGTCTACTGGTTTAAATCTGTTGTGTTTGCCCCAGAAAAAGACAGATCCTTTAATTCTCATTCAGTACTGCTGTGTGGGAGCTTTTTGATTATCCATGAAAATGTGACCCACCCAATTGTTAGTGGTAACTTTTGATTAGATGGTTTCCATGGACAAGTGAACCCATTCAAAGTGGGGTTTGCTTACTGGAGCCCTTTAAGAGGGAACTATTTTGGAAAAAGTTTTAGAGCCCATGCAGCCAGAGACCTTTGGAAATGAAGAAGGAAAACACTTTTGGGGAGTTTCATGAAACAATAAGCCTGAAGAGAAAGCTAGTAGATGTCACCATGTTCGCTTTTCCAGATGAGAAAGAGACCCTGAGTGTCATTGGCCTTCTTGAACCAAGGTATCTTTCCCTGGATGTCTTAGATTGGACATTTCTATAGCCTTGCTTTAATTTGAACAATCTTAGAACATGTAAATTTGCAACTTAATAAATTTCCCTTTTCAAAAGTGGTTCCATTTCTGATATATGGCATTCTGACAGCTTGCAAACTAGAATACCCTGTATTCTGATCAACCTTAGTACTCTCCAGATCAGCTTCATTTATAACTCTGGCCAAAGTCTGATCCCTGTTTCAACTTTTCAAATAGTTCCTATATGAGGTGGTGCTAACTTTCATAGCTTCAGAGCTCTAACTCTGGGTCTCAGGTGTCATATAAGTACCCGAAGTTTCTGGGAACAACCAGGTTATATACAAATAGCTCAGAATCTCAGAATTTAGAAATATCAGTAACAACTCTGTAATAGGTGGGCCTGCTCTAAGAGCTTACAATCTAGGACCCTTTACAATAGACCCCAACCTGATAACCTATGCTTCCCACTTTGATTTACTGAGACTTTATATTATAATTAGTCCATATGACTGAAGCATGATATTTGTTTTTGTGTTTCTTTCATTTCATTCAACATACAGTCCATAAATTTCATTTACCTAGTTGCATGCTTCACAGCTCCATTCCTCCTTGCTGCCTCTCAGCAGTCCATTGTATGTGTACACCAGAGTTCCCCCTTCCTTCCCTCAGTTGTTGTACCCTTTGGCCACCTACGTCTGCCATAAATACCAATGTGCAAATGTCCATCCATGTGAACATGAATGGTTCCTCCAGGTATATACTGAGCAATAGGGTTGCGGGATCATATGGCAGCCCCACCTCTAGCCTCCTGTGGAACCACCACACTGCCCTCCAAGGGGCTGCACCTCTCAGTTTCCCTGCGGACAGTGAATAGGTGCATCTCTTTATCTCCACGTTTTCTCTTGTACTGTTTCTCTCTTTTTCATTTTTAAACAGTTTTGTTCATACATCATACAATCCAACCTAAGTAAATAGATATACCTTTGCCACCATAATTTATATGAAGACATTTCCTTTAATTTCACAAAGAATCCAAACCTTTCCCCAGGGCCCCCACCTGTTGACATTTAGTTTTGGCATAATGCCTTTATTAAATTCAGTGGAAGCATATTACAATGTTATCATTGACTATACATTCTAGCTTGCATTGATTGTACTTTTTCCTACATACCATCCATTTTCACACCTTGCAATATTGACATTCATTTTCCCTCATGAAAAATGCTTTTATATTTGTACATTTAATCACCATCATTGCCCACTCTAGGCATTCCTAAGTTATACTGTCTCAGGTTTTATCCTCTATCTTTCCTTCTGGTTTCATAAAAGCCCCCAGCCCTTCTCCCTCAATCATACTCACATTCAGCTTAATTCAGTCTACTTGTATTATTGTGCTACAATCAGGTAGTATTGTGCTACCCATTTCTGAATGTTTACAATCAATCCTGTTACACAGTCTGTATTCCTTCAGCACCAAATGCCCAATCTCTACCCTATTTCTATCTCCTGATAACCTGTGTTCTTAACTTCAACTCTCAAAGTTCACTCATTAATGTTAGTTCATATTAGTGAGGCTGTACAGTATTTGTGCTTTTGTTTCTGGCTAATTTCACTCAGCATAATGTCCTCAAGATTCATCCACATTGTTACATGCTTCATGACTTTATTCTGTCTTACAGCTGCATAATATTCCATCATATGTATATACCACAGCTTCTTCAGCCACTTGTCTGTTGATGGACATTTGGGCTCTTCCCATTTTATGGAAGTCATAAATAATGCTGCAATAAACATTGGTGTGCAAATGTCCATTTGCATCCATGCCTTCAGCTTCTCTGAAGCAAGTAATGGGATTGCTGGATCATATGGCAATTCTATACCTACCTTCCAGAGTGGTTGTACCATTTTACATTCCCACCAACAGTGGATAAAGTCTTCCTTGAGACTGCTAGGCCCTCCCAGGGCAGCCCCAGCCAGGCCTCCCCCCACCTGCCCACCACAGAGGGGAACCCTCAGCCCTGGGAAGATACTTTCCCTTCCCTGTGCTCCAGAGAGCTCGCCCAGGGCTAAGCTTCTGCAGAAACCCCCTTGGAGAGGCCTGCTCTGGCTTTCACACCACATCAGTGGTCCATCTGCCCACCTGCCGAGCCTGCTGTCTGTGCCACTGTATTGATCTCTGCCTCGATGGGCTTAGAAACCATGGCCCTACCTGAGCCCACCACAGGCCTTCACCGGCAGCCCATACAGCGCGCGGCCCTTCCAGTGTTGACACAGCAGAACATCTTGGCGATTGAGAACTGTTACTTCCAACAGAAATCATGGAGCAGCTGATCCATTCTGCCTGCTGCTGGCTAGTCTGCTGCCAAAGGCCACTTCACATTAAGCTGCCCCAATAAACTACCTCTTTCTCCACATCCTCTCCAGTGCTTGTCATTTTCTGTTTTTGTTTCTATAATGGCCATTCTAGTGGGTGTCAAATGATATCTCATTGTGGTTTTGATTTGCATTTTCCTGATAGCTGGTGAAGTTGGTCATCTGTTCATGTGCCTTCTAGCCATTTGTATTTACTCTTTTGAGAAGTGTTTGTTCATGTCTGTGGTAGTTAGGTTCAGGTGTCAACTTGGCCAGGTAAAGGTACCTAGTTCTATTGCTGTGGACATGAGCTAATGGCATGTGAATCTCATCTGTTGCCGATTACATCTGCAGTTGGCTAGGAGGTGTGCCTGCTGCAATGAATGATGTTTGATTTAATTGGCTGGAAGCTTAAATGAGAGAGGTCAGTGTAGCACAGCCCAAGCAGCTCAGCCTACCTCATCTCAGCACTCGCAGCTCAGCCCAGGCCTTTGGAGATGCAGAAGGGAATTACCCCGGGGAAAGTTGTTGGAGCCCAGGGGCCTGGAGTTCCTTCCTGTAGTAGGAGTGTCTTCCCACATAAGAAAGAACTTCAGTCGAAAGTTAGCTGCCTTTCCTCACTGTACTTTAACTAAATAAATCTCCTTTTATTAAAAGCCAATCCATCTCTGGTGTGTTGCATTCCAGCAGCTAGCAAACTAGAACAATCTCTTATGCCCATTTTTTAATTGGATTGTTTGTTTTTTTGCTGTTGAGTTGAAGAATCTCTTTATATATTCTGGATACTAAACCCTTATTTGATGTGTGGTTTCCAAATATTGTTTCCCATTGTGTTGGCTGCCTTTTAACTTTCCTGACAAAGTCCTGTGATGCACAAAAGTGCTTAATTTTGAGGAGATATCATTTATCTATTTCTTTGAAATTCTTTCATTCTTTTGCATATGGATATCCAGTTCTCCAAACACCATTTAATGAAGATGCTGCTCTGTCCCAGCTATATTGGTTTGACCACCTTTTCAATGACCAATTGTCCATAGATGAGAAGGTCTATTTTTGAATACTCAATTATATTCCATTGGTCAGTATATCTATTTTTATGCCAGTACCATGCTGTTTGACTAGTGTAGTTTCATAATCTGCTTTAGAGTCAGGTAGTGTGAGATCTCCCATGTCATTTTTCTTTCTCAAGATATTTTCAACAATTCAGGGCATCCTGCCCTTCCAAATAAATTTGGTTATTGTTTTTCTATTTCTACAAAGTAAGTGGTTGGGATTTTAATTGACATTGCATTCATTGTATAAGTCAATTTGGGTAGACTTGATATCTTACCTATATTTAGTCTTTCAATCCATGAACACGGCATGCCCTTCCATTTATTTAGGTTTACCATGATTTCTTTTAGCAATTTCTTGTCATTTTCTATGTATAGTCTTTTCTATCTTAGTTAAATTTATTCCTTAATATTTGATTCTTTTGGTTGCTGTTGCAAATGGAATTTTTTTCTTGATTTCCTCCTCAGATTGCTCATCACTCATGTATAGAAATACTACTGATTTCTGGGTATCAATTTGCTGGGCCCTGTCAATTTGTTGTACTCATTTATTAGCTCTAGTAGCTTTGCTGTAGATTTTTTTGGATTTTTGATGATGGCATCTTGTCCTCTGCAAACAGTGAGATTTTTACTTCTTCCTTTCCAATTTGGTCGTCTTTTATTTCTTTTCTTTTCTAATTGTTCTGGCTAGATCTTCTAGAACAGTGCTGCATAACAGTGGTGACACTGGATCGTTGTCTTGTTCCTGATCATAGAAGGAAAGTTTTCACTCTTTCCCCATTGAGGATGATGTTTGTTGTAATTTTTCATTTTATTGATTTTCTCAAAGAACCAACTTCTGGCTTGGTTGATTTTCTTCATTGTTTTCATATTCTAAATTTCATTTATTTCTGCTCTAATCTTCATTATCTGTCCTTTTGTTTGCTTTGGGTTAGTTTGCTGTTCTTTCTCTAATTCTTCCAAGTGAACAGTCAATTCCTCAGTAATTCCTCAATGTTTCCTCTTTCTTCTTCTTCTTTTTCTTTTTTCTTTTTGCATGGGCAGTCACTGGGAAGCTTTCTTTTTTTTTTTTAATATACTCATTTAAGGCAATAAATTTCCCTCTTGACACTGCCTTTGCTGCATCCCATAAATTTTGATATGTTGTGTTTTCATTTTCATTTGCCTCAAAATATTTACTGATTTCTCTTGTAATTTCTTCCTTGACCCACTGGTGGTTTAAGAGTGTGTTGTTCAGCCTCCATATATTTGTGAATATTTTGACCTTCTGCCTGTTACTGATTTCCAACTTCATTCCATTATAGTCCAAGAAAGTGTTTCATATGATTTCAATCTTTTTAAATTTATTGAGACTTGCTTTTTGATCCAGCATGTGGTCAATCCTGGAGAATGATCCATGGGCACTTGAGAAAAATATGTATCCTGCTGTTGTGCAGCATAATGTTATGTAAATGTCTGTTTAGTCTATTCATTTATCATATTAATCAAAATCTCTATTTCCTTGTTGAACCTCTGTCTAGATGTTCTATCCATTGATGAGTGTGGTGTATTAAAGCCTCCAGCTATTATTGTAGAGGCGTCTACTTCTCCCTTCATCGTTGCCTATGTTTGCCTCATGTATTTTGGAGCACTCTGGCTTGGTGCATAAATTCTCATTATTATTATGTCATCTTATTGAATTGTTCCTTTTATTAATGCATAATGTCCTTCTTTGCCTGTTTTGTTTTACATTTGAAGTCTAATATTTTGGATAGTAGTGTAGCTATTTCTGCCCTTTTCTGATTGTTGTTTGCATGAAATATCTTTTCCCAGCCTTTCACTTTCAACCTATTTTTGTCCTTGGGTCTAAAATGAGTCCCCTTTATACAACATATCGATGGGTCCTGTTTTTTAATTCATTCTGCCAGTCTATATATTTTGATATGGGAGTTTAATCCATTAACGTTTAATGTTATTACTATAAAGGCAATACTTTCTTCTACCTCTCTGTCTTTTGGATTTTATATATCATGTCTAGTTGTTTTTTCTTTTTACTTTTACTGATAGTCTTCATTTCTACACTCTTCTCCAGACCACTCTCTCCTGCCTTTTCCTATCTGCCTGTAGTTCTCCCTTTAGTATTTCTTGCAAAGCCAGTCTCTTAATCACAAATTCTCTCAGTGATTGTCTGAAAATATTTTAATCTCCCCCTCATTTTTAACAGGCAAATTTTAATGCATTTACTTCTTCAGCTTGTTTTCATTAAAAGTTTTGTGAAAAGGAAATCCTAGAAATAGTAAAAAGAGGTAATATAACCTGAAGCAAATGGTGCCAATACATTTGTAAACAAGGTAAAGTCACTCAGCCTATTTAAAAAGACAAAAATAAAACTAGTCACAGATAGCACAACTGTTCATTTCAAGGGGCTGGGAGTGGGAGGTGACTAGTACTATAGTTAATTCTCAAATTTCGATTCTTGATCATCTATCCCTTCTATCTTTTCCTATAGAGAGACTTAATAGATGAAGCAAGCACTCACTGTCTCCTGGTTGATGGGTTCTGAGATAACACTGCTAGCAACAACAAAGCTAGAATCACCAGCCCTGAGAGAATGTGAAACATTCATCAACATTTTTTCACTACCTTTGCAGGACCATTGGAAGTAAATAGGGGTATGAAATTCAACAGGTGACTATGGATGTTTTATATTCAGTTACCTAGAAGCATGATGGATTCAATTTTTTTAATCTTATGTACATTAAAACAGGAAAAATACATCATTTGAAGATAACATAGTTTTTGCATTAAAGGTAAATCTGCTACAAGAAATCTGCTCAACTCAGATCTGGAGGCGCATGAGGAAGATAAACTGTAAACCATTTGTCACTGAAATATGCAGATGCTGAATTTCTTAGTAGGTTATGCCCTAGTGAATTAGATATAGGTACTGGGCAAGGGAAGGAAAGAAAATACATCTTGCCCTCTACATGCATAGCTTTATTTGGGAAATAGTCCCCAGCTCTGAAAAAGCATTATTTTTTACAATGAATTAAATAGGACAGCTCACTTTAAACAGTACTTCATCTTGTTAAACCTAGTTTTACCAATGACTTGAACTAAAAACAATTCAAATCACAGGTCATGCACAGGCAATGAGTTAAAACTCTAACAATGAGGAGTAAAAGGGTGTAAGGGCATGAGAGAAAAACATACTCTATTTATCGAAGATGGAAAAAAAGAACTTTTTAGCGTGTTTTATATAGCGTAGAGAAAAAGGGAGGAATAACTTCATTATGGCTTTAGGATGGAAGCACTTCAGTAGTCCCTACTTAACCTCCAAATCAAAACCATGGTGGCAGTGGAAGAGCCAGAATACAACCTAGCCTTTTGGAGTACCCCATACTCACAGTCATTTCCAGTGGCTGCAGTCCAGTTGCCCACGCTTTCCACAGCTCCTGCAGAAGTGGCTAGTGCCCATTCAGTGGATCCAATGTCAAAGGCCAAGGGGGTAGGAATAGAGCTCTTTTGGTGGGTCAAAGAAAGCAGGGCCCAGATTGCAGAAGGGCACATCTTCTGCCCACCACTCCCAGGTACTGGCAGCCTCAAGAGAAGACCCTGGGACCTGGCTCGGGCATCCCGTTGCATCAGAAGTCATCAGCCTGCAGGGTCTCCAGGAGCCACACCTCACAGGGCAGGTCACAGGCTGAGCTGGAGTCTTCCTCGGACCTGACCAGCTCCAGAACCTGGTAATAGTGGCAATCTTGGCCATCGTTGGGGTTGTAGGGTGAGGCCAGGATGTCCAGAAAGGTGGTAGGCCCATTCATGGCATTGATCTGGTGCAGGTTTTCCCAGTGAGGTGTGAAGATGCAGGGGCCACTGACGTTGGTGTATTCTGTGCACAAATGCAGCACACCTGACCACATGGCAGCCAGCTCACAGGCCTTCAGTGGTGTTTTGAACTGCTTCTCTGGTGGTAGGGCCCACAGTCAGCCTCCAACTTGTCCAAGCAGGTGATGCACACAGTGCCATAGAGCACCTTCAGCATGCTGTACATGCCCAGCTGGTCATGCAGTGGGATGGACTTAGCTCTTTAGCAGGAACATGCCAAGGCTGAAGCCATCTGTCTCATACATGTGCATGTAGGTGACAGGCGGCAGATTGGGTGGCAGCAGCTGCAATGTGGCCTTCTATGGGGTGATGTTGAGTTTCTCAGTGCAGACCTGGGTCAGCAAGCCCTTCAGCTTTCTCAGGTTCTCCAAGGAGTGTTGGTGCCTTGGGGCCTGGCCTGGCACCATAGTCAGAAACTCTGAGGCCACCCCTGCTGTCCCGGAAGGTGAGGCATGCCTGGCAAGCAAGCCATTGAGTCAGGGAGACCCCATTTTATTGAGGCATGTTTGACTGTTCCTCTGCATGCCAGGGCTGGGCCCCTCCTTTCTTCCACCCCTTGTGACCTCTGGTGGCTGCCGTGGCTGCTCACAGCCTGGGGCCAGAAAGGCGGCCTCACTACTACACACCTGTCAGGTACATGGCTCCACTGCTGCCAACCTCAGCAGCTACACATCTGCAATGGCCTGCCATGCCTACCTCATGCCCCCTCCGAGTGTGCACATGACCCACTCCCCACACTCAAGCTCCACAAACAGGTAGCAGTTGGGTGGACAGTGCCAGGCTTTGCCTTATGCCCAACATCTCCCTCATTTTTGAAGGACAATTTTCTTGGGTATAGAATTCTTGGTTGGCAATTTTTCTCTTTCAGAATCCTAAATATATCATGCCACTGACTTCTTGCCTCCACATGGTCTTATTGAGCGTCCCTTGTTTGTGATGAATTGCTTTTCTCTTGCTGCTTTCAAAATTTTCTCTTTGCCTTTGTCATTTGATCATCTGATTAGAAAGTGTCTTAGTATGTCTATTTGGATCTATTCTGTTAGGGGTATGCTGCACTTCTTGGATCTGTAATTTTGTGTCTTTCATAAGTGATGGGAAATTTTCAGTGATTATTTCCTCCATTAGTCTTTCACCTCCTTGTCCCTTCTCTTCTCCTTTTGGAACACCCACAACATGTATGTTCATTTGCTTCATGTTGTCATTCAATTACCTGAGACCCTGTTTATGTTTTTCCATTCCTTTCCCTATATTTTCTTTTGTGTATCAGATTTTAGGTGTCCAGTCTTCTAGTTCACTAATATTTTCTTCTGCCTTTTCAAATCTATTGTTGTAGGTGTCCATTTTTTTTCATCTCTTCTATTGTGCCTTTCATTCCCATAAGTTCTGTGATTTGTTTATTCAAACTTTAGAGTTCTTCTTTGTGTTCACCCAATGTCTTCTTTATATCCTTCTTCAACTCATTGATTTGATTTTTGGTGGGGTTTTGCATGTCTGTTTGAACATCCTGAATTAGTTGTTTCAACTCCTATATCTCATTTGAAGTGTTGACTTGTTCCTTGCCTGGAACAGTCTTTAATTTTTCTACTATAACTCATTATTTTGGGGGGTGTCTGGGCTTTTGATTTCCTTAGTTAGTTTATTCTGGAGGTTCTTTTACTCTTTTACCTAGGGGGTTCTTGCTGCGTGGCCTTGTTCTGTAACAGTTCTTTGACATTCAGTTCAACTTATTCTAGACTTTAAAATAGGTTATGATTAACTGACCAGAATTTTTCAGTTCTTGTTTTTATATTTCTTTCTCTGCCTATATGGACCCTTTGTTTTTGAGGAGGGTCTCCTCAGACATTATAGACTGCAGTCAGATTTTCCCAGACCAGACAGGTCCATGTCTCAGTAGCCAGCATCAGTTTTCCCTGAGAATGAGACCAAGCAGGTTATCAGGCTTTCCTATGAAGCCCCTAGGCTCTGTGCTTTACTTGTCCTGCCCAGCATGTGGTGCTTGTCTGCCTGTGGTTTCCCACCAGCTTAAAGTGATGCAGTGCCTTTAATTTCAGCACAGTCTCCCTGCCCCAGGCTTGGTGGTTGAGACAGAGGTGAGGGAGTTGAAAGGCTTTGATTGCATCTGTGTTCTAGTCCCTGGGGCCTGAATCCCTTGAAGGACAGATTCCACTTGAGCTGCACCCCATCCCCATTTTCTTGGGGAAAATACACCCTTTCGGGAATTAACCCCTTTTATCTGACTAATTACTTTGTCACTCAGAAAAACTTTAGTTCTGCCTTTGCCTGGGGCAGTGCTGGAGCCTCCTGAGAGTGCTTCCAGTTCTATCTAATGAACTGCTAAGTAAAAAAAAATTAGAGAAGCCTTTTCAGAGCTGGACTCCTGTTCCTTAGATTTGTCAATCAAAAGCTTGAGTTGTTGCTTGGCTCTATGCATCTCCAGACTGTTCGGGTCCTCTTTTCTTGGGGCCCAGCCCTTTTCCAGTATTTTGTGCCATCCAATTCAAAAGACTTTGTTTGTTTTCATAAGCTCTGCCCCTTCTTTGCTGGGGCAAAAACTCCTAGTTTCTTTAGTGCTTATTCTAGTTTTATCTGATCTGGGGGCCGGTTTTTGGTAGTCAGAATTTATTAATTAACTCCATAATTGGAACTTGCTTAAGCTAATCCCTTGCTATTAGTAAAGTCTGTTTCTTTTCCCCTTGGGGAACCAGACTGCTAAGCCCATGGGGGAGGGGCACTGGCCTCCACAGCCTGGGGATTTACAGTTCTGTGTGAGGTCTCAGCCATTCCACTTGGATATCACTAATGTTACTCCAGCAGTTGTTCTGTACTGTTCCTGGCTATTTACTAGCCGCTCTGGAGGATGGACTAAATTCCACACTTTACCATGCCCCCATCTTACCCCACCTCCTCTAAGCCTTTCTTGATATGACACATTTATTTTGTCCTGATGTCTCTCATCTTTCCATGAGGAATAGCCAACTGAAGTGTGTTTCACTTTACAAATTAACCCTCATTCTGGACCATGTGATTTGAATATGTATTTTATATATACTCCAAACATTAGATTATGTTTCAACATGAGTGAGCAGTAATGAAATTAGATACAAATGATTATGTCCCTTGACTATGCCATTGCAATGCATTTTACAGTTCCTCGGCATTCTTATCTCCCCAGACAGAGTTTTCCTATTTGATCAGGTGTCAGGGCTGACCCCTACTCTATGCCCAAAGTTTCATATGGTGACTTGTTGAAGTGGGGAAGTAAATGTCTCTCACCTGGAGACATACAAATGCCCACTACCCACTCTTACAGCAGAATAGTACAATCCCAAATAGAATAATATTGAATTTATAATTTCATAGGAACTTTTATATTGTCAAAACTTGAATGGATATTGTAGTCCTGATTTCTAATTTCAGCTGGAAGGCGGAAAGACTCAGGAGGCTGCCTTTTCCAATTGTAACAGTGAGAAGAAACCAGAAAAGCTATAAAGTCGTAGTTTAAAATTACAAACTTTTAAAATCACAGTCAGTTAGATTGGAGTAACCAGTATTAGATTTGCCTCCTGACTTGAATAATTAGCAAAACAACTGGACACAGTGTGACAGCTGGCAGTGCAGGATTGATCCTGGGGAAAATTAATAAAAAGATAACCTACAGTCTCCTGGGTTTTTGCATGGAGGCACTTTGTGAATCATAGTATAGAGCAGACCGTAAAGATCTTGCTGAATTGAGGAGACAGAATTTGGATTTGGAGGAGGGTGTCACAGTAAAAAATTTAGGGCAGAATATTGGAAAGGAGGGAGTTAGGCAGTCAAAGAACTCTAGAAATCTGTGTAGATTGCCTCTGGAGTTTGTGGTTGAAAATTACTCTGCTCATAGGTAGGGTATATACCCTGAAGCCAGGCATAAATATACTCTGTGTTATAAACAGTTTCCAGGATTTACCCACAGCAAGAGGTTAAAGTTACAACCTGCTAAGGGGTAATGCCTTATTGAACACTCAGTTCACTGAGTAGAAAACACAGGAAGATGGTGTCTCATTAACAGGGCTATTCCATCCCCTAGACTGCTTAAAAAGAAGCCTCAAAAAAAAAAAAAAACAAGCTGCTCCACAAATAACTTGACTGCCAAACAAATTTCAATATTCTTTAAAGGAGGTTGAAAAACTCTAGAGAAAATTGTAACAGACAAAATAGCCAGCACCCAATTAAAAATTATTAGAATATAAGAACCAGGAGGAAAATAAGACAACAGACGCAACCAATATGACAGAGATGTCGGAGACAATAGAAAAAACTCAACACAGCAATTGCACATGTACTCAAGAATTTGGAAGAATGTAAACCTAAGGCATAAGAGATATAATTTATGAAAACAAACCAAGAAAGACCTCTAGAAAAGAAAAATAGAATATGGGAATTAAAAAATCCTTGAGAGCCTTAACAGGCTTATAGATACTACTGAAAGCATTCAGTAAACTTGAAGACATAACAAAAATGAAATTAATAAAGAGAGAAGGAAGGAAACAAACAGAGAAAAAACAACTTAAAAAACTAAACAAAGCTTCAATGACCTATGGGAAAAAATAAGTCAATCTAACACATGCTTAATTAGAGTTTCCAGAATAGAAGAGAGTGGAAAAATACTTGAAGAAATAAAGGTTTTGTCTGTCCAAAATTTGATAAAACTGCAAATTCACTGAAGAAGAAGTTCGATGAAACTGAGTCAGTAAACATAAATAAAATCATATCAAGGTACATCATAATCCAATTCCTTAAAAAACAGTGATATTGAAAAAATTTTGAAGTAACTACAAAGGCATACAGACAAAAATGATATCAGACATCTAACTTAGGAACAAAGCAATCCGGAGACAGTGGTATGACATATTTAAAGTGATAGAAGCAAAAAGCAACCCAGAACAAAAGTTCCTCCTCTCAGAGCATATTTTTTATTAAAGATTGCATTGTTAATTATATCAATCAATAATGAAGAAAAATAAAGGCATCTTCAGACATGCAAAAGCTGAATGAATGAATAAATGGTAAAGAGGTAGATAATCATGAAAATTTTTTCCACCTTTAAATTTCTTAAAAGATAATTAAGTGTTTAAAACAAAAAGTAAAACAATAAATTGTGGGGCAGAAATAGAAGACATGATACTAGGGAATGGGAGTAAACTGTTGTAAGTTTATTGCTTGTATGTGAAAAGTTATGATATTATTTAAAGATAGATTATTATAAGGTAAAGATTTATATTTTAAACCATAGAACAACCACTGAAAAAATAAACCTTATAAGCTGATACAGTAAATGAAATAGAATATTAAAATTCATCATGTAATCTGTAGAAAATAGGAAAAGAGAAACAAAGAAGAGATGGGACACTCAGAAACAAATAGTAAGATAGTAGAATTAAAGGCAACCAGTTCAATAATTAGGTATAAATTTGCTAAACTTGAGCTGTTTTAATGTAATGACCTCTAGCTGTCTATGCCTCCTTAACTGTGTTTCTTTTTGCCGTTTCCAATTTCTCTTGTATACATATCCATGGCTAATAGTCCTATCCTTGTTTAAATAAAGAGTGAAATAAATTATTTTAACTTAACTATTTTTTAATAAACCTTCTTTTTAAGACAGTTTTCAGTTGACAGAAAAAACATGCAGATAACAGAGTTTTCACATGCCCTGCACCAGATTTTCTCTATCATTATCACCTAATGTTAGTATGGTACATTTGCTATGATGAATGGGCTGATGTATTAGCTAGGGTTCTGGAACTAGGGAAATAACTACAGAATGAGTTCAGGGCCCCGCTGGACCCACTGTGAGACAGACCTGAGCTAAAACTCAATAGATCACCTGGCCTCCATAAGCCCCCACTCTGACAGAGTGAAGTTTTGGGTCCCCTGAATTAATGTCACTTCTGAACCAGTGTCTAATAATCCCCCAAGTATAAGATCGTTTCCTTTTCCCCAGTGCACCAGTGCACAGTTAACCTGGTAAAAGTCTGTCGGTCTCCTTAGGAAAGGCTTGGAGGAAGATTAACAGTATAAATTTGTGGCAGTATAGCAGGATCCTCCCCCAAAGAGATATGCCTCCCCTTCATTCAAGGGGCTCTGGGTCTGTAAACTATCTCAAGTCTGGAAATTCATTAAGGGGGCATGACTCTCTGTTTCTGTAATTCAAGTTAGATTTCTGTTCGCTTGATCTAAAACTCTTTTGCTTATACAGCTCAAACAAGAATTTAGTAGACTGCCCATCTATTGTACTTCTAGGTACCCCATGTGCCAACACCACAAGTCTCTGAGAGTCGGATTATTTTGACTCCTACTTTGAGTTTGCTCTCCATTATAATAGCCACGTCCACCTTGTCTTTAGTGATTAAGTCCTGCTATCTGGCTTCTGCCAACTCGGGATCCAGTCATCCCCATTGTGTTTAAGGATTCCAGCTCAGTGACAGCAGTTCCCTCAGTACCATCTGACCTACAGAGAAGGGCAGCTACAGAACTCTTCAGGAATGATGGAGCTGGTCTCACAATCTTCTTTCTCACAGTTCTGATAAAATATGCATCCTCTGGACATTCCTGAGGTGTATGAGCAGGCTTTCCATGATAAATCCACTCTAGGATTCCAATCTCTCTAAGCTGTCGTATCCCCTCATCTGAAGTTTACCAAGGCAGTTCTGGGATTTCAGCCTCAGGTAATGTTGGCCACCGTTTCATCCATGTTTCAGCCAACCATCCAAACTGTCAATACCTTTTCTAACCCCTCAAAATGTAACATTTAATGCAGAATCTCTGCTTAGTGGGCCCACTACAATAAATTCAGCCTGATCCAGCTTTATATTCCTCACACATATATTCCTCTGATTTCTGTCTATATAAATTGGAAAATTCATGCAGTTTTTTTGGAGCATAATGTACCTCCTCATGGGTGACACTTTTTACCTCACCTATTGGGGCCTGTTGGGACTTTAGTCTAGTTATAGGTTTAGAAGACATGAGGGGCGGTAGGGGTGGGTCATGAAAAAAATTAGAAGTATCTTCTAAGACAGTTGCTTCAGGGCATTTATTTGCAATTTCATCTGGTGAAACAAGATTAATCACTTGGATTAATCCCTGCAGGTGAAGGTTGGGTGGCCAATTCCTCAGGGAAGGCTGCAGGTGGGGCAGCTGTGTCCTCAGGGCAGACTACTACAGTGTTACTAGAAAAGACTCAGCACAATCTAGGGTTTTAACCTCTCTACCAGCATCATTATCAATTCATATGGCACCATCCCATTTTTCATGGTCCCACTCCTTTCCAATCTGTGCCCTCACTTTAATGGCAGACACCCAGCAAGATTGAGATTTCAGTTTATGTTGTAAAATTGCTACTCTAACAATGAGACTTTGAGTTTGATTTCCAGAGATCTCAAGTCTGCAGCTACAGGAGATAAGATTTTCTTTCAGGGCACTCATATAAACTTTTACATCTGTCATATGGCACTTAAGCTTCTCATTTGAAGCCTTCAACTCATCCCTTTCCCTCATCAATGTATACAGCATATCTAACAACAACCAGCCAACATCTCTAGACATCCTAATTCCATAAACTCAATAAAGATGCCAAAAACATTATCCCCCAGAGGCTGGCTTCATATAAGCAAAGTGTTAGAAAAATCCAATGCTGATATTTTAACTCTCTTTTGCCAGCTCACCCCATGGATTGACAGTGTCATTCTGATTATGGGAAACAGAGTCCTTAGAGCCTTTGAGTCCAGTCAGAATAGAAAACCAATAGGAAAAACCCACTTCTAAGATTCTGTTTCTTAAGAACCACTTCCAGTACCAAGTTGTATTAGCTAGGTTTCTCTAAAGAAACAGAATCAGCAAGAGATAACTGTAAATATAAAATTTATAAAAGTGTCTCATGTAACTGTGGGGATGTGGAGTTTAAGGTCTGTAGGGCAGGCCACAAGCTGGCAACTCCAATGCAGGTCCTCAGTGAACTCTCAGGAAAGGCTGGCTGGGCAACCATGGGGATGTAAGAATCCAAGATATGTGGGGCAGGCCAAAAGCCAGTAACTCCAATGAAGGTCCTTAATGAACTCGTAGGAGAGGCTGGCTGAAGCAGCAAGAAGAGTGACTGTCTTTTCTGAATCCTCCTATAAAGCCTTCCAGTGATTAGATTAAGCATCACTCATTGCAGAAGACATTCCCCTTAGCTGATTACAAATGCAATCAGTTGTGGATGCAACCAATGTGATCATGATTTAAGTCCATGAAATGTCCTCATAGCAGAGAACTGGGCATCACCACCTGTCCAAGTTGACACATGAACTTGACCATGATAACTGATATTAAACAAAGTCCATAGTTTACTAAGATTTCCTTAGTTCTGCCTAATATTCTTTTTCCATCCCAGGATCCCATCCAGGACACAGTATATTTAGTCATCATTTCTCCTTAGGTTCCTCTTGGTTGTGACAATTTCTCAGACTTTCGCTGATTTTGCTGATCTTGACAGTTTGAGGAGTACTGAGTAGGTTTTTGTAGAATATCTCTCAACTGGAATTTGTTTGATATTTTTCTCATGGGTTTATAGGTAGAAGACCACAGAATTAAAGTGCCTGTCTCATCATTTCCTGTCAAGTTTATGCACTTGTAAACATGACTTATCATTGCCAATAATGGCCCTGATCTACCAGCTGAGTTAGTGTTCCTACATTTCCTCCACTGTCCAGTTATTCTTTTGAATTTCCCTTTCCATAATGTGCCCTTTGACAGGAAGTCACTTTCTAAGGAGTTGGGGGAATTGTGCTCCATCTCTTTGAGAAGAGAGTATCTACATAAATTATTTGGAATTCTTGTACAGAGCTATTTGTCTTTTTCTCTCACATTTATTTACTTATTACTTTATTTATTTATATCAGGGTGAATCCATGGATATTTATTTAATATCTTGGGTTATAATCCAATGTTACTTTATTTATTTGGTTGCTCACATCATTCCAGCTTTGTATTTGGGGAGCTGATTTTATTGGCCCCATGTCCCTTTGACATTTCCTCATCATTGTGGGTGTGTTTTTAAGCACTTCCTTATTTTCTGGCCACTACAAGATGTCTGCTGACAGGCTCATCTTGGATATTTACTGCCTCAATTTTACAATCATCTATTTCTCTATGAAGCTCTGGTTTTTTGTTTCCACAAAAAAGTATTAGGAGCCAAGATCTGGGTACTAGGTGTATTCACTGAAATTGGTTGCTTCTAGGTCCTGTCAGATGACAAAGCAAAGAAATATATGTGTGGGTACTAACCTGTTTGAATACACACATCCATGGTTACATGTCTATATGTAACCTAGTATATCTATATTTAGCTAAACATGAGTCCACATGGAAGTCTCACCTCTAATCCATTTCCTCCACCGAATTAAAGTGTCATTCTCATCACTTCCTATCAAGTTTATGCACTTGTCAACATGGCAAGTAGATATTTTTAACCACTCCTCTTGATTATCCGTTACCTTCCATTCCAACATGGAGATGCATGGCTTCACTTAGTTCAAAATTCTTTTTCTTTTTTTAACTTTCTCATAAGACTTCTTTGCCTCATATATCTTCAGGTGTGCTGCTTAATCTCCAGATATTTGGGGGATACTCCATTTATCCTTCTGTTCTGGATTTTTATTTAATTGCATTGTGGTTTGAGAACAGACTATGTATGATGTCTATTCTTTAAATTAGTTGAGTGTTTCTGTCCAGGGGAATGTTCCATGTGCGCATGAGAAAAATGTGTATTTTGCTGCTGTTTTGCAAGTATACTATAAATGTCAATTAGATTAAAGTGAGTGATGGTGCTCTCTATATCAACTATATCCTTACTGACTTTTGGTGTCTATCATCAACTTTGTAAAATTCCTGGCCATTATTACTGCAAATATTTCTTCTGCCCCATTGTCTCTTTCTTCTCCTGGTATTTCAGTAATGCATATGTTAAACTTTTTGGCACCCATAGTGCTTGGATATTCTGTTCTGTTTTTTAATTCTGTTTTTCTCTTTGGATTTAAGTTTGGGAAGTTTTTGTTGGTGTATCTTCAATCTCACTGATTGTTCTCCTCTGCCATGTCAAACGTACTGACAATCCCATCAAGGCATTCTTCATTTCTTCATTTTTGTTATAGTTACTATCTTTTTGGATTCTATCATTTCATTTTGCTGCTTTCTTAGAGTTTCCATGCTCTGCTTCTATCACCTATCTATAGTTGCATCTTGTCTATTGTTTCCATTAGCACTCAGCATATTAATCATAGTTTTTTTTCCTTTCTTAAGCAGTTTTATTGAGATATATTCACATACCATACAGTCCATCCAAAGTGTACAATGAATGGCTTTTAGAATAATCACAGAGTTGTGCATTCATCCCCATGACCAATTTTACAACATTTTCATTACCCGCAAAGGAAAAGCTCTATACCCCTTAACAGTCCCCTCAATCTCTCTATCCTTCCCAGCCACATATAAATGCTAATCTATTTCTGTCTCTATAGGTTTGTTTATATTAACATTTTATATAAATGGATCATACAATATGTGTATGGTTTCTTTCACATAGCAAATGTCTTTTTAATTATTATTTTTATTAGAGAAGTGTAGATTTACAGAAGAGTCAGGTAAAAATACAACATTCCTATATAACATCCTATTGTTGACATTTTGTATTAGTGTGGTACCTTTGTTACAATTGAAGCAAGACTATTGCATTAGTACTATTAACTATAGTCTATAGATCACATTAAGTGTGTTTTTGTCCCATATACCACTCTATTATTAACACCTGGAAATAATACCATACATTTGTTACAATTCATTAAAAAACATTCTTACATTTGAGCTACAATCATTCACAAAAGGTTGAGTGTGTTATACAGTCCCATGTTTTATATTCTAACTTTCATTAGAGTAACATATATGATCCTAAACCACTCCTTTCAACTACATTCACATATGTAGTTTGGAGCTGTGAATTACACTCACAATAATGTGATACCATCACCACTATCCATTTCCAAACCTTTACAATCAACTTAAACAGAAATTCTGCAGAAATTAAGCATCAGATCCCCATTCTCTACCCCAACCTATCCCCTGATAACCTATTTATTGTGTCAGTTAGATTCAGTTGTCAACTTGGCCAGGTGAAGGCACCTAGCTCTGTTGCTGTGGATATGAGCCAATAGTAGGTGAACCTCATCTGTTGCTGATTACATCTGCAGTCAGCTAGGAGGCGTGCCTGCTGCAATGAATGACGTTTGACTTAATTGGCCGGTGCTTAAATGAGAGAGCTCAACGTAACACAGACCAAGCAGCTCAGCATACCTCACCTCAGCACTCCCAGCTCAGCCCAGGCCTTTGGAAATGCAGAAAGAACTCACCCCAGGAAAGTTGTTGGAACCCAGAGGCCTGGAGAGGTGAGTAGAGACCATCCTGTGCCTTCCCACATAAGAAAGAACTTCAGTTGAAGGTTAGCTGCCTTTCCTCTGAAGAATTAACAAAATAAATCCCCTTTTATTAAAAGTCAATTCATCTCTGGTGTGTTGCATTCCAGCAGCTAGCAAACTAGAACACCTATATTCTAGAGTCTATCTCTATGACTTTGGTTATTATTAGTCACATCAGTGAGATCACTAAATAGTTGTCCTTTTGTACCTAGCTTATTTCACTCACGGAATATCCTAAAGCTTCATCTATGTTGTTGCATTTATCAGGACTTCATATCTTTTTACAACTGAGTAATATTCTACTGTATGTGTATGCCACTTTTTTTTTTTAACATGGGCAGGCACCAGGAATTGAACCCCGGTCTCTGGCATGGCAGATGAGAACTCTGCCTGCTGAGCTACCGTGACCTGCCCTATATGCCACTTTTGTTAATCCATTTATCAGTTGATAAAAACTTGGATTGCTTCTATGTTTTGGCAGTTGTGAATATGTTGCTAATTCATAGTTATTTTTAATTCTTCATCTGATAATTCTAAAATCTGTCATATGAGTCTTCTTGTTTCAATGCTTGCTTGTTTTTTCTCATATGGCGTTTTTCCTTGCGTTTTATAATGTCTTATAATTTTTTGTTGAAAACCAGATGTATTGACTAGCAAGAACAAGGTAAATAAGCCTTTGTATGAGGTTTGATACTGATCTGACTGGGAGTTAGGGTGTGTTTACTGTTTGCTCTGTCTGCGGGTGCCAGAGGTTTTATTACCTCTAATGTTCCTGTTTTGTCTCCCCGGTTGTCTTTAGGCTTTCCAGCAAACCACCTCAGATAGAGTTTGAATATTGCACCTCTTTTAGCTATAATCCATTGTTATACAGGAGCCCTGTTGGAATGGACCTAAAGGGTGGGCAAGGAGATGGATTCTGCAAAATTGATAAGTGAATATCAGTCTTTTAATGGGTCCATGTCTCTGAGCTGTGACCCTCACAAGTGTTCCTTAGCTTTCTGCCTCTGTTAAGTTGGAAAGGAAGACTAAGGTGGGATGGGGCTGTCGTCAAAGAAATGGCCTTCTTCCAGGTTGGATAATGATCTACTAAAGTCTTTTCCACTGAAGAGTCAGACTTTGTCATTGAGAATGCTCCCGTCATACTTCCCAGTGGTTACTCATCCCCTTCCCATACTTGACATTAGAGGATGTCTTTCTTGACTTTCCACCATGAGGACATGTTGGATTTCCTGGAGGTAAAACTACAGAAAGACTGTGGGTCTCAAGAGTTTCTTACACTCAACCCAGTCCACACTGAGCCTCCATCCAATCATCACAATTACATTTTAGTACACTTGCCAGTTTATGACTTCAATAACTTCTGCTCCAGGTAAATGGACTTGCCTGTCTCTCCAAATGTCAGCATGTTGACTGTGCTCACTTGAAACCATTATGTACCCCAGAAAGGTCCACGTTCTTTTAATACATTCCTGTGGGTGCAAACCTGTTGCAGGTGGGATGTTTTGGTTAGGTTATTTCAATTGAGATGTGATCCACCCATTCAATATGGGCCCTTATCCTTTCATGGAGTCCTTTATAAAAAGATAAAAGACCGAAAAGCTTAGAAGCAAATATAGAGAAAAGCCCCAAGTAAGTTCAGAGAGGACCCACAGAGGAAGCCACTGGAACCAGAGACTGAAAGCACTGAAACCTGGGAGTGAAGGACCAGCAGATGCCAGCCATGTGCTTTCCTACGTGGCAGAGTGTCCTTGATGGCAGTAGTCTGTCTTCACAGTCCCAGGTATCAACCTGTTGATGCCTTAATTGGGACATTTTCATGGGTTAAGAACTGTAAATTGTAAGTCAATAAATCCCATTGCAATAAACACTCCTTTTCTAATATATTGCATCCCAGCAGCTTTAGCAAACCAAAACAGTGGTATTCCCTGTGACCTCAATTCTCTGGTGAGTTTAAGAAAAGCCAGTGATTTCCAGCTTTCCCTTGTGTGATCAGAGTAAATACTTCCAAGATCTTTACATCTTGGAGCATAAATCAGGCCTCTTTTACCTTAACTTTAAACAGTCTTTTTTTGTACCTCACATCCTGGTGCCTGTTAAATATCTCATCAATAATTTGAAATTCTCCCAGATTGATCTATTAGCTGGAATCACCTCGGGGCATCTGCGATGTTCTCTCTCTCCTTATTGATCTCCCACCAATTAGGTTTACCCTAACCCAGTGTCAAGAAGTCCCTCTGCTGCCATAGGTGATAGTGCCTGATGTGAGAAGGCCAATGTCTGTTCTCAACAGAGTGTTGTTACTGATGGTTCCAAGGTTTCCTATTAGAATCCAGAGAAGTGCAAAGCTTTGGGGAACTGAAAGAAGACAGATGTGGCTGGATTTGAAGCATGGACACATGTGTAACTCGAGTTAGACTAGAGTGCCAGGCCCAGCCCTGTAGGCCACGCTAAGGAAGCTCCCTAGCAGCTGTGGAAAGGTTTTAAGTTGGAAGAGAGCTATGCTTTTCTTTTACATATGAGTGAGAGTCACTGAACTGGTAAGGGATATACAAAGTTTTTATGCCAGTTCCCTGATTCCTAAAATGAATTCTCTTTACACTAAGATCACTCACTTAAGTCCAAGGTACCACAGTAATCCTAGCAGTGAGGGAGGTGGTGAGTCTTTGGAGATGATTAGAACACTTTCCAGGTATCTCCAACATCTCTCAATATTATTTCGACCCCATTCAGCCCATCCTCTTCGGCTAATAGAAAAATCCAACTTTATAGTGTTTAGGCATAAAGTGAAAAGTCCCAAATTGAAAACACAAGCACCACTGCATGGCTACCGAAGGCATTTCTCTCAAGGGTCTTTGCATGCAGCATTTGTCCTGAAGGAAAAGATATTCCATTCTGCGCACTGATTGTTCTCCTACCCATTACATTCTCCACATCAGATTTGGCAGGCTCAATATCCCTGCAGTCTAATTCACAAATATCACCACTTGTTCTTCCCCACATTGATTCAAATGTTGAATCACTTGATCTGGATGCTTTCAGGCAGATGTTATCAAAGACATTTTCTTATCACAGCTTCCTCAGTAAATTTGCATAGAACAGTGATTGCCATTGAAAATGAGGTGCAGTCAACAGAAAAACAGTTTGGGTTTATTATGAGATCTGGTTGTATACCTGTAGTAAGGAAGGATTTTTCCCTTGTTGCACTAAAAACACTTTTGTTCCAACACTGTATTTCCATTTAACCTGCTATACAAATACACACACACACACACACACACACACACACACACAAACATACACATATACATACATATTTTTTCCTTACCTTGGTGCCAGAAAATCCCTCTCTAAATGGTATAAACAACATATATCTTTCATTTATTTTTCTATCAAACTTCTACTTCTGGTTAATATTTAAAGGTTCATACAAAACCATAAATCTCATTGTAACAATGAAAAACTGTGGATAAGTTTTAAAAATTATAGATTTTTTTTAAAAGACTTTAGACAGATGAAGATGCAAAGAATTGTAAATGAACTAAAAAGAGAGAAGGAGAAGAATGAATACTTCCTAGGAAGGAAGAAACTTCTGGGTATTTTTATCTCTGAAGGCAAGCACAGTAGGTAGAGGACGAAACCTTCCTTAAGTAAGGTATATACTTCATAGGTTAGAAGAAACCACCCAAACTTTTAATGTGGATGAAAAGATGGATGTGATTTAAAAAAACCCTGAAATCCAATCTATATCCATCCATGAATTCTTTCCTATAAGGCCTCCTGGTTCAACAACAGATATGAGTTGGCAAAATAAAAGTAATCATTGAAATTAAAGATAGATTAACAGAAACAATCCAATCTGAAGAACAAAGAAGAAAATGAATGAAGAAAAATGACAGCGCTTCCAACTCTGTGGGTAGCCACTTAATCTATTGCTACGCATGGAATGGGAGTACCAGATAGAGACGAGAAATGAGCAGATAAACTACTTGAAGAAGTGATAGCTGAAAACTTGCTGAATTTGAAGAAAAACATTAATCCACCCATCTATAAAGCACAAGAAACTTCAAGTGGAATAAGAGTCACAGTCCAAAGTTCAAAAGCCGAAGACTAAGGGAAAATCTTTGAAGCAGGAAGGAAAAATACAACTCATCATTTAAAAGGGAACCGCTATACAATTCATAGCTAAGTTCTCCTCAGAAACAATGAGTGCCAGAAGTGAATAGGATGACATATTAACAGTGCTGAAAGAAAACAAAACTTTCAATAAAAAATTTTAATTCCAGCAAAACTACCTTTCAAAAATGAAGATGAAATAAAGATATTCTAAGATAAAGATTGAGACAATTCATTACTAGCAGACCTGCACGGAAGAAGTATTAAGGAAATCCTTCAGAATGAAAGGAAATGACCATGAAAAATATTTATGTAATAATTAAAGGTAATTATGTAATTAAATATACACATTTAAATATATTTTTATCTTTCCTTTTCTTAATTGGTTTAAAAGACAGTTACATAAAACAATATTTAAAAAGTGCCTTGATGGGCTTATAACATGAAAATGGAGTATATGTCAATAACAACACAAAGTTGGGGGTTAGGCAATGGACCTATGTTGAAAGAGATTTCCCTGTTTTCATGGAATTAAAGTAGTATTAATCTGAAGTAGATTAATATAAATTAAGATGCATGTTACAATTCCTTGAGCATCCATAAATAAAATAACTAAAAAATATGTAGCTAAAAATTACAACAAAGGAACTAAAATGGTATGCTATAAAATAACTGTTTAACACACAAAAAAATGAGGAACAGAGAAACAAAGAAGACATGGGACATATAAAAATAAATAGTGAAATGATAGAGATAAATCAAACCATATCAGTTATCATACTATGTGTAAACAGATTTCATACTTAAAGGTGAGGAACTGAATGCTTTCCCTTTAAGATCAAGAACACTGCAGAATATCCTCTCTCAGCACTCCTAGTCAATGTAGTACTGGGAGTCCTAGCTAATGAAACCAGCCAAATAAAAAAAGAAGTGAGAGAAGGAGGCTGAGAAGAAGGAAAGAAGGAAAAGAAGGAGGGAAGGAATTACTACATAATTTTGAAAATTTTCTGTAAATCCAAAATTACTCTGAAATAAAAATTTTATTTATAAAAATGGAGTCATATAATTACTAGGAAAAAAAAGCTAATTTTTCTTTAACCTTGGAATAGAGAAGGGCTTTCTACCAAGACTGAATATGAAGAGGTAAAGAAAATATTAATAAATGTTTTAATTAAAAATTAACTTTTCTGCATAGAAATTAAGCTGCAGAAACATTATTTTTTTTAAATAGTGAAAGAATAGCAGATAACCTGGGCAAAATTATTTGTAACATATATGACAGATTAGGGCTAATCTGTTTGAATGGAATGGAGTCCCAGAAAAAAACAAGAGATATGGACAGATAAATTACTTATATACTTGAATGTATATAAATAAAGCATCTTAAAAATTAAAAAACCCAGAGCCAATAACCCTATAGGAAAAGTGGAAAACAGAAAATTCACAACAAATAAATAAAATTGGGCCTCAAAAAAAACATAAACAAGAAATTCAAGAAATTAAAAATGGCCTTGAAACATAAAAGAATTGGTCAAAGTCACTGACAACTAGAGAAATCTAAGTGAAAACAACACTGAAATACCATTCTCACTTATAAGAAGTGAGAATTAGAAAGTATAACAACAAAAATTAAGAAGTATAACAACACATTCTGTTGGATGGCTGTGGATAAGCAGGCACTCTCAATTAATAGTGAAAATGCAAATTAATACAAACCTTCTGAAAGGAAATTATGCAGTTATCTTTTGTCCCAGCTATTGCACTTCCAGAAACCCACTTTAATGCTATGCTGCGAACTCTATGAGACTACATATAAACAAGGTTACCTGTTGCAACATTGTTCATGGTTGCAGAATATTGGAAACAACCTAAATGCCAGTGGTGAAACCAAACAAAAAATACTATGTAGCTGTAAAAAAGAATGAGAAAGAGTTTTATGAACTGATATGAAGTCATTTTCAGGATATGTAGTTCAGTGAAAAAAGCAAAGTGAGAAAAGAATGCCTTTGTGTAAGAAAAAGGAATATAGAAGAAAATACTTATGCATCTTCTCATTTTTCCCAAAGAAGTGCTGGAACGATAAAGCTGAAACTAAAGAGATTGGTTACCTACAGCAGACAGGTGAAAAAGAAGGGGAGAATGGGTTCCATGAAGCTAAAGACAAAAAGAACAGGTTAGTAGAGATGAAATAGAGGGTCATTTCTCACAGCACACCCTTTTTAATAATTTAAACATTGGAAACAGGAATGTTTCACATATTTCCCAGAATGAATAAATAGAATCAAACATGATATGGGGAATGCAAAATGGGGTACAAATAGTAACAAATGAACCTAAATATATTACAAGTGAATATCATAATCCCACTGAAGGATGTGGGGAAGAAGAAAAACTAACCTACTTTGGAAAACAGTATTTTGTCTGAATTCTGTAGTCTCAAGCAAAAAATAACTTACAGAAATATTGTATTCCAGTTAGGACATTTGTTTCTCACAGTAATATGTATTTGCAGCTCTGTAATGTGGTACTTGCATTGAACAAATAAATGAATACATCACAGATAATAAGACCCAGGTTTCTCATTTCAGAGAACAGAGTTACAAATAAGGAAAGGGGGAAGACTAGAAGGAACCTTGAGGTGTTTGACTTCAATCAAAGGTCTCAATATTAATTCATGCCTACATACATACAAATAGTATTTTTAAAACACAATTTTTAAAATACAATTTATAATACAATTTTAAAATACATCCATATTTGTTTACAAAATGCATATTTACATTTCTGTTTATATTTATTTTGGTATATGCATGTAAAAAGCCTGAAACACTATACAACAAATTGTTAACAGTTTTTCTGATTGGGACAAAGGAGCAGATAGTTACAGGGGTCTAACCCTTTTACTTTAAATATTTCTATCATGTTTGAATTTGAGGATAGATTCGTTCTGTACAAAGCAATAAAGGTATTAAAATATTTTATGTATATATTTTATATATATATATACATAGTATTACAGCATAAAAATATATTTATATATTTGGAGAAATTTATATATGTACAGATATATACATCACCTGTGAGAATGTACACGTGCACTCTGAGATTACAATACTTGCACGTGTTTTTTAGCTCTGTCCACTGAGAGCACCTAGGAGCAGAAAAGACAGCACAGAGACAGGTGAAAAGCATATAGTCACCAACCGGAAGGAGCTGCCATTGGCCAAAGCATTCTGGAATAAACTGAACAAAAAAAAGAAGTCATGATAGTATGGCGTTTCAGTTTGCTAAATGCTTCCAGATGCAATATACCAGAAATGGATTGGTTTTTATAAAGGGGATTTATTAAATTACAAACTTACAGTTCTAAGGCCTTAAAAATGTCCAAACTAGGGCATCCAGAGATAAAAGACTCTGATAAAGGCCTATGGCATCCAAGGTTTCTCTGTCACATGAGAAGGCACATGGTGACGTGTGCTGCCTTTTCCCCACCTGGCTGGCTTCTGGTTTCAAAAGGCTCTCTTAGATCCATGGGTCATTTTCGCATCCCCTGGAGCATTCTTCTTCAGATTTTCAAATGTTTCTGCCTAGATATCTGCTCTCTGTATTGGCTCTGGACTAACTCTCTCTCTCTACCTGTCTCTTTCTCTCTGTGTCTGTCTGTGTGTGTGTGTATGTCTGTAAGTCTGTCTGTCTGTCTTTCCCTTTGAGCTCCTTTAAGGACTCCAGTAAACTGAGACCCACTTTGAATGGGCAGGGGTCACATCTCCCTGGAAATGGTCTAATCTAAAGACCTCCTCTGCAACATGTCTGCACCCACAAGATTGTACTAAAAGAGCATGGCATTTCTGGTATTCATTAACAGTTTCAAACCACCAACATGGAATTAAAACCCACAAAATAAAATGAGCATCCATAAATCCATACATAGATCAGAAAATAATTGATTCAGTAGAGTGTTCTTTCTCACAGAAGAATTCCAATTAATAAAGGCAGAAGAAATGAGAAACAGACAACTACATTAAGAGAAACACCACAGTAATAATTGTGGCAGGCCAAGATGCACAGATGGAGGCTGACATCAGTGGCTGCAAATGTACAGAGATGCAGGATATTAGCATTGTCCCAGAATATTTCCCAAGACGTGTTATTTACAGTAGTGTTTGTAGTTTAGGTAATAGTATCGTCCTGATACTTAATTTATTCGTTTTGAGATTTGGACTATTGTTAAATAAGTTGATGACATCAGGAGAAACTGGGTAAAGAGGATATGTGGACTTTCTTTACTATTTTGCAACTTTCATGAAAGTCTAAAATTGTTTCAAAATAAAACTGGAAAAAAAAGATGGAGATAATTTGATCCTAAAATAGATATATTTATTACATATAATATCATTAAATTTTAAAATAATTTTCAAAATAGAGGTGCATGGGTGGTCTGGTGGTAGAATACTTGCCTTCCATTCAGGAGATCTGGGTTTGATTACTGGACCATGTACCCCCAAAAAACAATTTTTAAAATACAATTTATAATAAAACTTTAAAATACATCCATATTTGTTTACATAATACATATTTACATTTATGTTTATATTTATTTCGGTATATGCGTGTAAAAAGCCTGGAACAATATACAACAAATTGTTAATAGTTTTTCTGATTGGGATGGAGGAGCAGATAGCTAAAGTGGTCTTACCATTTTACTTTAAATATTTCCATCATGTTTGAACTTGAGGATAGATTCGTTCTGTACAAAGCAATAAAGGTATTAAAATTTAAAAATAAGCTGTTTGAAAAAGTAAGTGAACAAAAACCAGGTTTAGAAATCCCTCTAATTTTGTCCGCAGTTTTTTTGCTCCATTCAGACTGCTCTAGATTGAATCATATTGGTGTTCGTCTGGAAACATTAACACATAGGGAATATATAAAATATTTAAGTGTATGAAGCTCTTAGGACTGTCAGAATGATCTACTTCACATGGTCCTATCATGTGGCTCTTAGGGCAGAATTGCCCATTTATTTTAGTTCTAGCTACAGGGTTGCTTTCTTACAACATTTCATTTAGTTCTATTATAATAGTAACAACTTTTGATACATAAAGCTCCTTTTATTTTCCATCCTTCAGGTTATGTACAAATGATTTAGAGTGGCAGATTATATTCTCTGCAGGAATAATTTTGAAGTAATCAAAATATCTTGGAAAATACATTTAATGTTTAAGGGAGAAAATAACCCTCAGATTATTTCCATTTCCATGCCCATTTAATTCTCACCGATAGAGTGTCTTGCTGAGTTGTCAGAATATCAGTTATTCAAACTTCTAATGGGCCACATTAAGCTTACTCAATTTCTGAATGGAACTCTAGTAAACTCATCTTCACTGCCTGCCAGTCCTACCCGGCTAGGACTGCCACCTGTCACTAATAGATTCAAATGACTTTGGCCGAGTGCATCTGAGAAAGGAAATGGGTAGGTATTATTCTACCTTAAAACAGGACCTGGGGAGCTGCAAAATCATGCAATTTTAATTTCAGCATTTGTTGCATTTAAAGTTCTGTTGAGTTTTACACTTACATATTTCAGGTAGCAATTATATTATGATTTAGTATCTCTATCTTTTGGTCCTTTGTTTTTTAGGTATTTCTCACTCACCACCCAGTACTGTGATGGTAATTCATGGAAAAATAACATATTCTTTCAAATAAAAAACTAAACCTATGATAGGATATATAGGTAATGTATTAATTTGTACCCTACAAAATTGCTTGGTCTGTAAAGTCACTTTCTAAATGATTCAAAATAACTAGGAAAGTTATGTAACATAGAATTGGAGTTTTTAGTTTGAAGAAAGTTCCTTTCTTTATTACTGGGATTGATTTGAGCTAATGATGGGTTATTGAAAGCTCAAAGTAGTTTTCACTATTATATGCATTAGTAGGGATGAAATAAAAATGATTTATTTAGAGATCTTTATCTCCCCAATAAGTTACCAGAAAATAGCATTTAAAGTTAAGGACAAACAATCTGAATTCAGAGCTTGATACCCAGTCCCAATATGATGACATACAATTTAACCATGTATTAACAAAAATGTAAAGTACTTCCTAATAATTTACTTATTTTTAATAGTGATAAAATATACATAATGTAAAAATCATTCTAACCATTTTAAGAGGACAATTCTTTGACATTAAGTACCTTGACAAGTTCACCAATCCTTTCTTCTGCCAGTTCAAATCTGTCGTTGAATCAATAGAATTTTCATTTCAATTACTGTATTCTGCAGCTCCAAAATTTGTTTGGTTCCTTTTTTATAAATCCCATCTCTATATTTTGTTCAGATCACATTTTTCTAGTTTCCTTTAGTTCTTTGTGTGTGGATTCCTTTAGATCATTAAACATATTTAAGACTATTGATTTAAAGTTTGTGGTTAAGAGTTCCAATGCATGAGCTTCAAGGATGATTTCTGGCAAAGTCTTTTTTCCTGTGAATAGGCCATACTTTCCTATTTCTTTGGGTGTGTTATAATTTTTCTTGAGAACTGGAAGTTCTGAGTGTTACATTGTTGTAATCTTGAAAATCTAGTTCTCCCACTCCTCTGGGACTGCTGGGTGTTTGTTGTTATTGACAACTAAAGCGGCTGATCTGTGACTTTCCAAACTATTTTTGGTCCTAAATGGGAAATGGGGGGGGGGGGGGGCGGTGAGAGGAAAAAGACTCACTGCCTCTTTAAATCTGTACTGAGGATTGAATAATGTCCCCCACAAAGGTCATGTTCAGACCCCAACGCTTGGTCCTGTGGGTATGAACACATCTGCAAATAGGGCCTTTGAAGATGTTACTGGTTGTGGTTGCCCAAACTGAAAAAGTGCAGACCTTAATTCAATAAGGCAGAGGTCTTTATAAGCCAGGAAAATTGGACACAGAGGAAGTCACAGGGGAAGAAATTGGAAGTCAAATAGTAGAACCCATAGTAGAAAGGAGAAGATGTCCATGTGCATTGCCTTTTGGCAGAAAACCAAGGACCAGACATTGCTGGCTACCATCCCCAGAATGCCACAGTCTTTAGGAACACAGCATTGCCTTGTGGAAGCCCCAGTTTGAACTTCACCTGTCTTCTGAAACTGTGAACCAGTAAATTCCTGTTGTTAAGCCAACCCAAGGTTTGGTATTTGTTTTAGCAGCTAGGTAAGTAAAAGGGGCTTCTGCTGCATTTGCCTGAAGGGATTTGGAACAATGGCTTGCCTCAGATCTAGGATCCCCAGTGAGCTGAAGTAACTGATCAAAAACAGTGCTCAGCAGTCAGACCACATTTTGGAGGAGCAGGTCCTTCTAACCCACCTTGGCACTGCCAAGCTGCACCGGGATCTCTGACTACAGTCCTCATTGTGACCAGCCACACAGGTGGGGCTTGGAGGATGGGAGCCACTGCAAGGAGGGTGAAATTGACGATTATTTCCCACAGTGTACCAGCCGCTTCCTTCAGTTCACCCCTGGATGCTGCACAATGTTCTGGTCGGCTCCAGAGTTGACTCATACTTCCTTTCAGTCCGGTAGTTGTTTTGTAGATAGATTGATTCCTGGAGCTTCCTACTTTGCCCTCTTTCCGTGATATTTTGTTTTAAAAAGTGCTTGAGGATTTGAGAAGCCTAGGTTCGAAGTTATTCGAAGAGTAAGGATAAGATTTCTTAAGATCTTGACTTTCAGCTTTGAAGTTGACTGTCCTAAAGGAAGGATCAGCAACCTTTCCATGGGAGGCCAGAAAAATAAACATTTCAGACTTTTGCTGGCACTACAGTTTCTGTCTCAGCTACTCACCTCCACCATCGTAGCACAAACACAGTCATGGACAATACATAAATGAACGTGTGTAGGTATGTTCCAAAAAACTTCATTTACACAAACAAGCAGCTGACTGAAACTGACCCACAGCACATAAGCTTGTATATAGTAATATATTTATATATATTTATATAATGTATATAATGCATACATCCCTGGTAAAGTACAATTAAATAAAGATTGTGCCAATCAGCACAAAACTTATAATTTTATGAATACCCATGGAAAATGATAGATATAAAAAGATTTGTTTTCAACCTGAGGGAAGGAAAAACTTACATATATATTTTATCACACCTATGAATGACTGTCATGTGTCCTTAAAGATAGATTAAAAACATTAAATAAAAATTTATATAAACTTCTACCCACTTGTATTTTATAGCTAAAAAAATAGCATTAACAGCTTTTTAATCTTTGAAATCACATAAAATTCAAACTGAATGATGTTTTGACAAAAGAAAGAAGACATTCTAAAGCTTGATTATAAGTCCTTAGAAATTCAGACATTAAAAAGGATCTGTTCTGACTCATGTGCATTACATATAAATAGTCTAGAGGCCCAGGGAGAAGGTATGAGCTGCCCAGAACCATGTGGCCAGTTGGAGGCAAGATAAAGTCCAGATTTTATGCCTTTCTTGTCCCTTTTCTATATCATCATGCTACCACTTAAATACTAACCTAGTATTGCTAACTTTATAAATTAACTTAATAAATATTTAACTTGAGTATAAACAGCTTTATGTTATCCACAGCATTTATACTTTCTGATGTTAAATATCCTGAAAAATATAAATGATGTTAAACATTCAGAAAAATATAAAGTAGATTGGAAAGTGTGCCCAAATGAATTAACAAGGCCCTTTTGTGACTTAGTAATGCTGGCACTTTCCCTTTTACAAGTCTTCTTCTTCAGGGAGATGAAAAATGCAATTCACTGAAGATTAAGTATAATTCAAGCAGAAACCAAGTACAAATGAAGAATCTTGCCTTTTGGTAATGCTGGGGTCCAGAGAAAAAGTTACACAGAAGAAAATGTAATCCCATTCAAAATAAAGAAAATTTCTGATAAAAAATTAATATCAGAATAATGAATGATTATAAAATAAGAAAATGACAACTGAGGAGGGACTAACAGCAATACTGGCCTCTTGAAGTTTCTGTCTTAAAACACAGGATCTACATTATGCAGAGTTGGACTTGCGTAAAGTTGCTGGGATATAATGATGGCAGAGGCCAGCACTTGCCAACTTAGCCAGAAGTCCATACCGTCTCCTTAGTCCAGTGTTGTCCCTACCACTCACAGCGTGCCCTGGACTTTGGAAGAGAAGTTCCTTTTATTCTCTTACATCTGCCTTTTTCAATGAACTCTGACTATAAGCTGTAGAAGTGAACCAATGTTTCAAACACAGCATATGTTTATTAAGTTTTCCTTGACTTTTTTTTTTTTTTTTTTTTTTACATAAGCAGGCACCAGGCATCAAACCCTGGTCTCAGGCATGGCAGCAAGAACTCTCCCACTGAGCCACCATTGCCTGCCAGTGTTCCCTGATTTTTGTATAAAGTTTCCTGGGGAACCTGACCAATGAGATAATGCTTAGTACATTTCCAAATACTGTACTCGATATTATGGCAAATTGCGTTTTCCATAAGACGACAACAAGGACTCTCATCTCACATGCTCTTTCTACAATTGGTCACTGTGACTTCCCCATCAAGAGATGAGTGCTATCCTCCCTTCCCTAGAACAAGGAATCTGACTATGGCAGAAATGACACTCCCAGTTTCCTGGGTAAGGTGATACGGCTCTCTCCTCCACAGACCCTCCACTCATGTTCCATATCCTGAGGACTCATAAACTCTAAGCTCCACCTCCTCAGCTCAGGGAGATCATTTTTCTTCCCAGAATTTCCACCTTCCAGAATTGGGGCCTGGGTGGTGCTTCCAGGCAGAAAGACAAATACAATGTAGGGCGACTGAGGGTTTCCTTCTCGGGGATCATGGCTGACTGCTTGATGGAGGTTGACTTCCTGGGTCTCCTCCTTCCTGCAGACTGCAGATCTCTACTCAATGTGGGGCAGTCCCACGGGTCTCTTCTTTCTCATGGGCTGCTCAATATATGGCAAGTTCATGTATTTCCTACTCAGGGGTCACAGATCTTCAACTTACTGCCTGTTGTCCAAAACTGAAAGTAGTCCCTTCATATAATTAGTGTAGTTATAATTTTTTATGGCCAGAAAGGAATTCTCATCCCAGTGAGAATTCATGATAGCCAAAGTGGAAGTTTGCTTTTTTGTTGTATATACAAGATATTTTATGTTTGTTTCTTCTGTTAATAGCTTCTTCTATAGACTATCACCTCTTTGTTGGCAAATTTCTTGTCAGCAGATATAGCAATGTAGCTAAGTTTTTCATTTTTGTAGAATCTAACAAATTCCTTCCTCTATTTAATGTCACATTGGATTTATCTGTCAGAATTTCATGCACATCCGCCTGAAGAAAAAAAATCCCTTGTTTTTTTAGTAATTAGCTTCTTCTTTCTATTGAATGTGGAATAGAAACAAGTTTAACTCCAAACTATCAGGACTTTATCCTTAGAAATTCAATTGTATTGAGTCTTAGTCTCATCTTTTGTCGGAGTACTCTGCTATGATTGAAATAATTCAAAAGAAGAGGATAGTTGGGGGACAGGAATGCTACGTTATAAAGGAAAGTATCTCTGTTAATCTAGCATTTAAGCAAAATCCTAAATGAAGGAAGAAAGCATGCACAGCAGACCATGGACAGCAGACTTTCATGTTAATAAACAAAGAGCAGCATGCTAGCTGTCTTCAGGGAACACCAAGGAGACCAGTATGAGCAAGGAGAGAGAGGTAGGAAATGAGTTAGGAGAAGTTGCAGGAGGATAAGAGCACATGGCTTTTATAGGCGAAGGTAAGGATATATACTTTTCTTTGAGTTAGATGAGAGGATTTGACTAGAGAATGACCTGCTCTAACATTCATTTTAAAGAGATGACTGTGCAGGGAAAAGAATGTGACGAGGCAGGAAGATTGAAGTAGGTTCATATCACAGTAAAATTATAGACAATGGGGTGGTGCAATGGTGGCTCAGTGGTAGAATCCTCACCTGCCATGCCAGAGACCTGGGTTCAATTCCCAGTGCCTGCCCATGCAAAAAAAAAAAAAAAAAAAAAAAAAATGTAGACAATGAAGGCTTGAATTGGGATCACAGCTGGGGAGGTGTTAAGAAATGATTGGATCCTGGATAGATTTAAAAGATAGACCTGATGGGATTTATGGGGGTGGGCAATGGCACGAAAAGCATCACAGATAATCCAGAGTGTTGTCCTGAACCAGTGGAATGATGGAGTTCCCTTTACTAACAGGAAGGCTGTAGAAAGAACATGTTTGGGGGAAGGAAATCCAGAGTTTAATTTTGGACATGTTAAGTTTTAGAGAATCCTAGTAAACATCCAAGTGGAGATTGAAGAGATAGTTGAATAAAGTGAGCCTGAAGTTAGGACTGGAAACATCAGTTTGGGTCCCAGGGTGTGATGAAATTATCTAGAGTACGACACACTTCGGAAAGGAAAGACGACCTAGGGCTGATCCCACTAATGTCTAGACATCAAGAAAATGGAGGCATTTGTCCACAGTGCCTAGAAATAGGAATGATTCTAAGAAATTGTGGTAGTCTACAAATGAATGAAAGGCTGGGTCACATGCCACTGATACGTGAGTCGGCGGAGGGCTAATGGCTGATCTAGAGGAGTTTTGGTGGAAAGCATTAACTGAATGCTTTCAAGAGAGAAGGAGAATAGAGCAACTGGAACTGGCGAGCATAGACCACACTTTTAAAGTTTCTGCAATGCAAAAACTAAAGCAAGGTGGAAGTTGGACAAGATCAGAAATTGCACAGCAATTTGTAATATTATTGCAGCTACCTTTGGGAAATATAGCCTGCTGCAGTTTATATACCTAAGTAGATGATTTAATTATTGCTGCATGGTAATAGAGAGAAGTTTGTAAATTATCTGTTATAACATTATCTAACTGTGAAAATCAGGATTTACAAAAACTTCGGAAACCATCATCTACATTTGAAAATGTAATGACAATATTTTAATATAGTGATTTTAGAGTATAAAGGGAATTTTTTGTTTTTCTTTCTAATATTTTAAATCACATTCTGCCTATTTAGAAAACATGTAGGCAGATTAAATACAGTATATTCAAATTGTTTAATGAGAAATCATCACAGGAACCTTTTTCTTAGAATATTTGAGTATTTGAGCTTGAATCAATAGTACTCAATATTCCAAGTTTAGAACATCTTATTGAATTGTCACTAACCTACCTATGTTATTTATATAAAATCATATTTATATTATAACTGTGCAATGAAGATTTAATTACTATAATCTACCCTTTCTATAATGATGTCATTTAACAAATTATCCTGACTATTTAATGCATGCTAATCAGCAAGAAATTATTTAAGCAAAACAAGAAAATTAACACAACTAGAGAATAAGTAAACTTTTGAAGAAGGAAAATTTCAGAAGATAATTATCTCTCTAACAATAAATAATATATATAATCATTTTAAGACATTCCTTTCCATTCAAGTTTTAGATGTGGCCAGAATTGCTCCAATATGTTCTTAACTTTGTCCACAATAATATTTTTATTCCTGTTTTCAATTACACATGAAGTACTCAATTCATTCTCACATTCATTCAGTAAACATTTACTCATGGTCATAATTCTTGATCATAAATCTATTAAGAATAGTTGAGAGTAGAAGAGTCTGAGATTAAGCAAACCTTGTTCCTGATCTTGAGATGCTTACTGCCTACTTTGTTAATATAGTTATTTACACAAGCAACAATGATACAAAGTTAAAAGTGATATGATCATTTACAAATATGTCTGATCATGTAACCTCTCCACTTGCAAATTGACAGCATGTTTCCATTAGAATTATATTAAAATCCAAATTCTAATCTTGGCATAGCCTTTCCTGATTGGATGAACCCTTAGCTCTTTAACCTTTCCAACTTCCTTACCGTCTGTGTCCAATGTGCTGCAGCCAAAATTCCTGCCTCAGGGCCTTTGCCCCAGCTTTGTTTCTTCTGCTTAGAAGACTGAAAAGAGCTCCCCCACCCCTAAACCCCATGCAGGTGAGAGATTCTAGGTAACACTTTTCTTTGTACAATATTCCCATATGTATAGAAATGTTACATCACAAATAGAATATTTTTTGAAGAAAAATAATTGAGGCAAATATAACTAAGCATTTCATAGCAAATAAACTATAGCCATGACTAAAAATGTGATGAAACAAGGATGGAGCCATTATAAATTTTGGTAGGCATTTTAAAGTATGCTGAAATGAAATGTAATCAATGAATAAATTATTTGATATAAAAATACAATGTGCTCTGTCATGAATCTGTTCCAAATTCAACCAGAAGCTAAAACTATTACACTATCATTTAGCATTAATTAATTATTATTTTTATTGCTTAGAATTTGTAAGACTGGCAAAAATGTTGTGAAATATTCACATCTGTCTTAAAAGCTGCTAAAGGTGGCTTGTGGTTGGGTTTTTTTTCTCTGAGGAACCATCTTGGTCTCAAGAAAAGCTAATGAAGAGTCTCAAATGTTGTATTTCTCCCATTGAGAAGAGTCAAAAGAAAATCTAACCCAACAATTTTCATTTTCATACTTACATATATGCTTACTTGGTTAATTTATTCAAAATCATAAAAGCAGCTAGTTAATGTTGGACTAGACCCTCAACTGTAGTAACAACTAGTTATGTGACTTCAGGAAAATCATTACATTTATTCACTTAACATTCTGAAGTTTTTCAGAATATGTGATTGCTTATAACAGTAAGGTTAATTGGGTAGACATATACACAGAAATGAGAGCCATGAAAAGAGGAGGGAGTTCTACTAACCAGGGAGGTGCCATTCCACCACTGACATTGTAGGGGAAAGGGTTTTTTGACAAATACGTTATGTTTTTGCATTTGCAAACAGAGGGGTTGATCTAGATCAAAGAAGGGAGTAGGGCCCTCTGACGACCCTGACTGGCTGGAAGAGGCTGCCACACTCTGCTAATGATGTTCTTGCAGCCACTTCTGGGCTCACCAGGGAAAAATGGCCAGGTCATTGGTGAGGTCAGCCCAGGGCACAGAACTCCACCATGGCAGCAGATTTGCCATGTATTGATCATTGTCAGGCAATATTATGGTGTCAGAGATTCTTTCAAGTGTCCTCACTCTCTGTAGATAATTTTTTATTGTGCAAAGTCAAATTCTTTGCAAACGATGAAAAATCAACTGGCCTACTATGTGTACTCAAAACTTTTTGGTTCAAATTAGTTTTAGTGGATGTTATTCCCACCTTCCCCTTTTCTGACCTCTTGGAAATCCTGAGCTTAGTCTCAAACCTCATCCAACTAAGTGTCTGGCAGCAGAAAGAAACCTTCATCAAGAAATTCTACAAATAATTGCATCATTGTTGCAATAAACTCTGTCAGCAAACAATGAGGCAGACCTGACCTGTTCTGGCAGGTCCCAGAATTGCCACTCTGCTTCATCAACCGAAATGGAGGGCATACTCATTATTCTCTGACCCATATTAGATATTTGCTTTCTGGTTGAGGTTTTACTGAATATTTAGTCATTAATATATTTCAAGCACTCTGCTCTATTGAAATATTGAGCTGAGCACAATTATTTTATTGATCTTGTGCCTACTGACGTGGCAATATGCACACATGCTATTATTCTCATACCATTATAGCTTTAATAGTCTGAAGTTAATACTGAAAATAATTTACTGTCATCTATGTATGATAGTTAGAGCTATCAATTTGGAAATGCATACAACTAAGTAAGCTAAAGCCTTTGAAGACTTAGCTGATCTATCAGATGCTAAGAGAGACCAAGCATCACAGATACAGAACAATTTTTAGAAATTAAAAAAAAGAATGTTCTTCCTTAATCTTTCTTTTTCTTGGTAGAGTCAATGACAGGAACTGGATCTGGCTTTGCTGACATGTTGCCTTATTTCAGACTCTAAATCCTACATCCTTCTGCTAACTGTAAGATGGGATTCAATGTATAAACTGAAGGGTTTGCATATATTTAAATAGAGAAAAAAGGAATAGCATCAAGAGTTTCTTTGAACTAATTTATTCAGTGTTTTTTTATTATTAGGAAAGTTATCTTTAAAATCAGAGAATTCCAATAAATTACATGCATGGTCCTTTTGGTTTAAGGATTTTTAAACACTCAAATTCTTATTTGAATTTATCTGTTCATTCTAACTACTGGATAGTATTATATTTAGTGGTGTTTTGGTTTACAAGCTGCTGGAATGCACTACACTAGAAACAGAACAGCTTTTAAAAAGGGGAATTTATTAAGTTCCAAGTTTACAGTTCTAAAGCCATGAAAATGTCCCAATTAAAGCAAGGATATAGGATATAGGAATGTACAATCAAAGGCATACAGGGAAAGATACCTTGGTTCAAGAAGGCCAATGACATTCAGGGTCTCTCTTACAACTGGAAAGGCTCATGGCAAACATGAATGTCTGCTAGCTTTCGCTCCAGGCTTCTTGTTTCATGAAGCTCCTCCTGGGGCATTTTCTTTCTTCATCTCCAAAGGTCTCCAGCTCTCATGGCTCTCTTGTGGCTCTCTAGGCCACAAGAAGAATTCTCTGAAGCATTTTCCAAAATGGTTTCTTCTTAAAGGATTCCAGTAAATTAATCAAGACCCGCCTAGATGTGTGGAGTCACATCTTCCTCTAATCAAAGGTTAATACCCACAATTGGGCACATCACGTCTCTGTGGAAATAATCTAATCAGGTTTTCAACCTACAGCGCTAAATAAGGATTAAAAGAAATGGCTACCTCCACAAGATGAATCAGGATTAAAAAGTGGCTTTTCTAGGGTACCAGCACAAGTGGACAAACTTTTTTATTTATACTATACCCACTAAGAGATGATTAGCTTGTTTACAATTTTTTCCACTCTTACATGCAGTGTGATTTTGAAAATTCTTATACAGATCTTCTTGTGTAAAACTGAATTCTCTAAGGTGAACAACAGGAAAGAATCAGGAAAAAAAAGTTGCCGAAAGGTAGGTACAGTAGGATACAATTGACAGAATCGTTACAGCATAAACTTTTTATGGATACAGATTTTTTGAAAAGGCACAGAAATGTGGGAGGGATTCATTCTAGCTTCAGGATGGTAGGCACCTTGGGGAATGAAGGAGGGAGAAAAGGGAAGGCTGTAGCTGTTATCATTACCCTTTCTTCTTTAAAACTAACCTAAGCAAAAGAGTAAAGTGATGTCTTGTTTAATATTTGTTTTGTTGTTTCCTATATTTTTCTACATACTTGAAATGTTTCCTCATTTACAAAAAAAAAAGTATTAACTTCTACAAACAGGTTTAGGATGCTCTTAAAAATAAGAAAATCCAATATGTATTTGCAGTGCATTAGAGTCACACATAAAAGGGTCAATTTCATGCACTCATTTAATTGCCTGATTTGAAAGATATTATCTTTGAGTTAAAACAAAACAAAACAAAACACACAGCTGTAAAAAAATGCCACAACAGTAGGACTCATATCACTAAGGAACTAAACAGCACTTTCTAATTCAACTCACTTGTGGGGCTGGGTCAGCACACAGAAATCTGGAATGTTCAGGGAACTGTCCCCCTATGTCCTATTATCGGCAATCCATCTTATTTCCTAGATTAGGTTGATAAGGTAGAGATAGCACTCAACTATAGTTGGAAGGAAGCTGCAGGTTCTTTAACTCTACCTGAAATCAGAAGTGAGCCTCAGATAAGATACAAAGAAAATCAGAGCAGATTTGGGAGGCTGTGTGGAGGGGTCACTAACTTAGGTTTCATTTCGTGTTCTCTGCCCAATATATTCTCATGGGGATTAAATGAAATACCATATGTAAAGATTTTGGCATCTCAATAAAAGTTAGGCTCCTCCCCAAATATCAATGACAATAAAATTGGGGATGAGATATGGAAGGCATGTAACAATCTTATTCTGAAGCTCTCTCTCTCAGGAAAGATTCAAAGAAAAATTCAAAATGAATTGCTTTTCCTGAGCCCAGAGGGTAAGATTGGGGACAGTGTTGATAATGAATGGTGGATGTACTGAATAAATCCTGATGATATTCTTCAGATTTCTAAGATGATTCTTTACATATAGGATGGTATTGTCATTTGCTTCAGTTTTTTATGCTTAGGAGAAATCAGACTGCTTAGACCCTGATGCTGTAAACCTATCATCCCATTCATGTGTTAATGCTGATCATTAGTACATTGGTTTTCCCGGTGCAGGTTGGTATTAAGCTCTCTTAATATTTAAAAAAAAATCCCAATATAAATCTTCAGAAAGGCAATTTGGAAAATTGAATAAGAACCATGTGGGTGGACATACCTTATCTGCTGATACTCTTGCTAACTGCTGCTCTTTAATTCTTCTATTGTTCAAATTAAATACCCCCCAACCATTCAGAAACTGTGAATCTTGTTGGCGCATCTTCCCAATGACAGAGCAGTTAATTAGCTCTTGGCAAGTCTGGATTTTGGAGACAATTGAAAGAAAGATTTACAATTGTACATTGAAGTGCAGCAAGATGATTTAATGTCCTTTGTTCAGCATTTACAATTTCTACACCATTTAGATTTCCATTTGTTTAACAGGAAATAGAAAACTTTGTTTCACATTCCTAATGTTGGTGTCATCATCATTCTTTTACCTGGAAAAAAAGGAAAACATAAAGGAGACACAATCTTACTGAAGGGAACAGCTCTATAAAATCTGAAGAGGGTTTCTATAAGAAAAGCCTGTGGCATTAAATTTATTCTTATTGCTACTGTTACTTAAAGGAGTTAAAGTTGAGGAATTTGCTAAAAAAAATTTCTTATTGCCCTTTGACAGTTAAACATTGTTCATTATTTTTATATTTATGTTGGCATCAGTACTTTCAATGCTTTTTTGAACTTGACAGGTAAGTTTCTCTAATCATCCTCCCCCTTATTTTCCTTTATGCATCTTTTGCACCAATTCAATAAGGCATCTTGGATTTCTTTCCAAATTATTTTCTTCCTTAGCCACCCAGCTCAATTTATGTCTCTTTCTTGAACAATTTTCTTACTCCTTTGAACCCTTATGATGTGTATCACTCTATATGACACTCGTCGCCTCTTATTTCCAAGCTAGTTTAATTATATATCTTCAGTCAGACTTTTCAGCTTATTGAGAATAGAAAAATCTTCTTGTATCTCTCTATTTGGGATATGCTACTTTATTTTTCATAGGTGAATCAAAAAATCCTATTGTTCTGAATTTTTTCTATCTGCAGTCAGAAGAACTTCTCTTAACATCAGTGCCTTTGTTTTCATTCAAGTTTTTAATAACTCTTTGGAGTCTTCATCTATCTGTAGGTGGCTCAAGTCATTGTCCACAGAAAAATATTCCAAATCAAATATTCCAAAAATATTCCAAATATTTCAAATCTAAGTCAAATCACTTTTTACTTCCCTGTGTTTTTTAAACCTGGCTTCAAAGGCTGGCTATCTTCAAGGTAAACAGGTTCAAGAGTCAGTCATCAGAAAGGAGAATGAGTGAATGCTCAGAAGGCAAAGTGAGTCTGCTATGCTAGGCAAAGCCTAGAAGCAAGAGAACACAGGTGATGACATCACCGGGCATTGCCATGGTCAAGGAGGTTCCCTACAATAGAGGGAGATTGGCAGGAAACAAGAACCTCAACCTCATCAGCCACTGGCCAGGGTGGAATTCAAGTCATGGTCCTAAAGTACTGAGGGGAGAGTGTGCTGGTTTGAAGCTATTATGTACCCCAGGAAAGCCGTGTCCTTTAATCCTCATTCATTATTGCTGACATGGAGATGTGACCCACCCAATTGTAGGTGGCAACTTTTGATTGGATGGTTTCCATGGAGTGTCGCTACCCATCCAAGGTGGGGTTGCTTACTGGAACCCTTTAAGAGGGAACCATTTTGGAAAAAGTTTTAGAGCCACCAGAACCAACAAGAGTCCACACAGCCAGAAACTTTGGAAACGAAGAAGGAAAATGCCCCTGGGGAAGCTTCGTGAAACAAGAAGCCAGGAGAGAAAGCTAGCAGACGTCACCATGTGTACTTCCAGCTGAGAGAGAAACCCTAAACTTCGAGGCCTTTCTTGAGTAAAGGTAACCTTTTGTTGGTGCCTTAATTTAGACATTTTCATGGCCTTTGAACTATAAACTTGCAACTTAGTATGTTTCCCCTCTTAAAAGCTGTTTTGTTTCTGGTACATTGCATTCTGGCAGCTTTCAAACTAAAACAGAGAGTAATCTGAAAGAATGCTGGCTAAAAGGGGATTCACACTGAAGTCTAGTCCTGTGAAGTGGATCAACTCAGAAGCATCAAGGAAACAATGAAACACGGGGGCCACCTGAGCTTACAAATGTCAAGGCTGGTTGGTAGCTAAGTGAATGGGAATGAAGCTATTGAATTCCTTGAAGACAAAAAGGAAAATAATGCAAAATGACAGTACTACTACTGCAGACTGCTATCCTCTCTTATTCATGCTCCCCCAAACCACATGTCTCCCTGGATCAGAAGTACCTTAAATCCTTGTAAACCTTCCCACAAACATTGAAAATAGGGAGGTAGACTCAGAACACTGCATGTCTGACTACAGTTGGAGAACCACTGCATCAGTTCTTCTCTCTTCTAACCGGTTTCTTTCCTTTCACCTCTTTTAGACTTTATATGTTCTGAAGTATTATGATGGTGAGGATAATCCCATGGAAATTTCATGGCACCTGAAGGCCCTGACACCACACATCTCCAAGGGCACACTTCACATTGTGTTAATGCTCATGGCGCCCCTTACAGTTGTGCAATATATTTGCCCTAGGGGAACTCAGGTACGTTCAAATGGAAAATGTCATGCTAAGGCATATCAACAGATGGTGCTGCTTATGAAAGTAAAGAGTTGCGTAAGGGTGGGGTCAAAAGGAACAGCTCTGCTGTTTGATTCCCTGCAGGCAATTCATGGTTTTACCCTGTATCTTTTGGAGTGAATTTGGACAAATTGTTCAAACTGTGGCTCAATTTACACAACTGTAACAAGACACACTTACAATGTAGAAATGAGACTTGGAGGACATAGTATGGACTGTGCTGAGATGTGTCCCTGGCACATGGTAGGCACTCCATAAATATTATTAATTATTATCACTTGGATTATAGTATGGAATCACTAATTAGACTTGAGCTAGCAGCAACTTAAAATATTTTACTGATTTTCTCTTCCAGGATCTGATGAGAAGGCTTACATTTTAGAGGTAGTTAGTAGCATGATACTTCTTCCATATAAATGTTGAGCCACAGAGAAGCAGATATACAAAAGCACAGAGGGAAGTATCAACAGAAGAAATTCACTTCTTTTCAGATGGGATTTAGAACACAGAAGTCATCACACATTGAAGACTTGTGTTATAGAAGAAGGAAGTATTTTTGTTGTTTAAACATTGCTATGAACGTATACATTTATATAGTAGGTATTCCCTAGTAGCTCTAAAAATACATGACCTATTTCTCTCGCCACCCCCATTTTGGGGAGGTAACTTATAATTTACTTTCCATTCTTTGTCCCTGTCTTATTTCTCCTCTTTCATAAATAATAGGCTTCTTTTTCTCTGTCATTCTTAAAAGGGTCACGGGGACTTTAAACTAAATTGATACAGCTATAAAGAAGAAAATGAGAGGCAAGAGAGGACACTGTGAGTTTAGGATGGAGAAATATGTGGTTTGGCTACAAATGTAGAGATCCCTTTGTTTGGGGAAAACACAGGAAAGTTCCAAGAACAGAGGAACCTATTACAGAACTCCAGAGAAGAGAAAACTCAGTGGGGGAGACGTTCCAGCAGAGGGATGGGGGCCAGAGGAACAGTTGGTTAAAATGTTAGAGTATCAGTCAAGTGAGGAAAGACACAGGGGCTGAGCAGGGGACCTTGCCAGGGTTGGAGGAGGGGCTAGAGTGTACATGCCAAATCACACGTATGCATGCATGGTCTCCAGCACACACACGTTTGGTTTCTCTGACAAAGACAGTGTCAGCAGCATATCCATGGTTCCCTGGCAGTGAGAAATGTTTACCCAGTAAACGGGATGAACAGGGAGCCATCACAGAGGCAACTGTGGAAAAGAGCAGCACTGGCTATTTGCAAAGTTTTCCATCAATTAGTCCTCAATGGAGTTGCCCTAAACATTCCCTCACTGCTCTCTCATCCTGCCCTGTGACTTCTTGGATATGGCTGCTTAGAATAACTGTACATAAAATAGAGTCAGGAACCCAGATGGGGTCCTTTCCCCAGCATTTGATGGATTTCCTTACTCTCAAATAACATTGTTGCTCTTATCCTAAACATGAAGCTCAGGAAACAGTACCATTCTGGATGGTATTTTATGGCCATCATTTTCACAGTCCCTGTGCTCCAGCATTTTCGGTTTGAGAAATAGCCTTACATGCAGACAAGGGTGACTACTTCATTCCCGTTATTGCAAGAGCTGGAGAAAGGACACTTGAGGGATGTTTCTTGCAGTTCCAGGAAGCACCACAGAGAAACAAAGTATTGGAGAATTAGTTATGAATGAATGAAAGCAAAACCTTAACAGAGAAGTGTGGACAGTAGTTGTGACACTGATATAATGTATACAAAGAGGGAAAATCATTAACCCAACTTGGGGTAGTCCAAAACTTAGGGTATACGAAGAACAGCATGATGAAAACGGGAGGGAAAAACCTCTCTAGTTAACTGAGGATTCAGCAAATGCCAGAGAAAAGCCAATTAAAGAGTTTGTTTGCCTAATGTGAACCTCATCTAAAGGAATGAACTAACATTCATGAACCAAAAAGAAAAACACGATTCTTTTTTATTTTAAAAGAAAAGTCTAAAAAAAGAAAGTGATTAACTTCTAGCATATGCCTTCTGCTGCACTGGAGCAATCTGAACACTGGCAAGAAGAAATTGTAAAAGGAGGAAAAGTCTGTTTCATTGTATTTTGTTTATAATATAATACAACAAAAAATGGGAATGAGCAGGCGCTTATGCACATAAAATCTTATATCTGAGATGCTCCTGAGATTTGCAAGAGAGACTGCTGCCCAGGAAAAAAAAAGGGTGGGGGAAAGAAAAGCTCACAAAATAACATTGCATGATCTGTGTGTGTGTGTGTGTGTGTGTGTGTGTGTGTGTGTGTATTTGTATGTATTTGGAGGGGGGAAACTATGCAAAAACTAAATTAGAGACTGTAAGAGGAAGGAACATCCAAGACCAGGGTAATAAATGATAATAATGAAAAAATGTCATACAAAAACAGGAAAGAGAAGTTATTAAGATGCTTTGAAAAAATAAGCTAACAAAGATTTTCAAGTATCTTTGCAACAGATAATAAAATTAAAGAATACAACATCTCAATGACTGTGTCCATGCTTAAGTGTTGAGAACAGAAATATTAGAAGGAAAATGTAACTCCTCAAATGAAAATTAAGTCATCAAACACTGTGGTAAAAATGTTTTTGAGTATTCTCTTATTATTTTCAGCATTATATCAAAGCCAAATAGAAATAGAATAAAGAGGCTTAGAGAAGGAATAAAAATTTTTTCATGGTAAGAGATAATTTCAAGGGCTCTTTCAAGAAGAATTCAGAAATGAGAACTTGATAAATCAGAAAAATGTTAAATTCTCAAAGTTCCTTTTTCAGAATAGACCACAAAAAAGTGAAATAAGGTCTTTTTAAAAGAAAGGTTAAAATTGAAATCAAGCAGTGAAGTGCTTATAGATAATTTAATAACCCAAAGTTACCTGGTATTATCATGAATATCTTAAAAAAAGATATGATGTAACCTCATATTTTTGGTTATGTTATATAATATTATATTGTTATTATGTATTATATAATATGTTAACTCAAATTGCTCTAAGATATGAAAAAGAAAGTATGAATGAATTAGATTAATTGGACAGATTAATCAAAACATAAGATCAGTATGGACCTAATAGCTTCCAAAAAAAGTATGAACATTTAAAAAGGGAAAGTTTAAGGAATGGCTTCCATTACTTTACTGATCTGTGGTTTCTTCTTAGGTTTCTATTCTAAAGCATAACTTTTCCTTTTTTATTATTAATTTCATTGTGAAAAAGAACAAATACAAAAAAGTAATACATTTCAAAACACACCACAAAGATTAGTTACAGAACAAATTTCAGAGTTTGGTATGGGTTACAATTCTACAATTTTAAGTTTTTCCTTCTGGGCTGCTCAGAAAGAAATATCAATGTAGTGACTCAGCAGTCATACTCATTTATTAAATCCTGTCTACTCCGTAATAATTCCACCTTCTCCTTTGATCTTTCTCTCAATCTTTAGGGGGTATTTGGGCTATCTCCATTCTCAATTTTCATGTTGGAAAGGGCTGTCAGTAATATGGGATGGGAGATGGAACTAGTTGTTGTTCTGGAGAGACTGGCCCCTTTGGGTTTCAGGACTTATCTGGCCTAAGAACCCATCTGGAGGTTGTAGATTTCTGGAAAGTAAGCATGATGCATAGAAACTTTGAAGAATCTCAGATAAAGTCCCCCTAGGTGTTCTTTAGGGTTGGCAGGAATGGTTTTGACTCAGGTTTGGCAAACTATGATAAATAGCAATGTCTAGCTGAAGCTTGAGTAAAAGTACCCTTCCAACTCTATTTGAACTCTCTCAGTCACTGATACCTTATTATTGCAATTCTTTTCCCCTGTTGGTCAGGAAGGCATTGTTGATCCCAGGTGCCAGGGCCAGGCTCTTCCCTAGGAGTCATATCCCACATTGCCAGGGAGACTTTCACCCCTGCATGTCATGTCCCACATAAGAGGAGGATAATGATTTTCCTTGCAGAGTTGAGCTTAGAGAGAGAGAAGCCACATCAGAGCAACAAAAGAGGTCTTCTGGAAGTAACTCTTAGGCATAACTGTAGGTAACCTTAGCTTCTTCACTTCATAAATAAGCTTCACAAGAGCAAGACTCAAGATTAAGGGCTTGGTCTATTGACTTGGGAGTCCCTAATGTTTGAGACAGTATAAGGGTTTACCCCAGTGGTAAAATTTAATAGTTCCATATTTTTTCTCCAGTCCCTCAAGGGATTTTGTCATACTTTTAACTATCTGCACAACATACTCTGAGATGTATCTGGGCATTACATTAAGCTATAAAGTCCTCATTGCCATTCTGAGCTCCATGTGTTTGGGTTGTTTAAATGATCTATCCAGATACTTGATTTAGATTATATGCTATAGAAAATTTAGGTTTTGGACAAAGTAAACCTCTTTACTTTTGTCTCATTGGGGTAGGTGAAGTTCTAAAATACAGACAATGTCCTCTTTACCTCTGTGTTCTGATTTGCCTTAGTCCCAACCCAGCAGCTTCGTTTTTATCTTTAATTGAAGCCTAATCTCTTCTTCAGCTTCTTTAACAGTTGTTGTATGTGGCAATGCTGACCTTCAGAACTGCAAAACTCCTACTCTGAGCATGGGTGACACACAGGTACCCAAAGTTCCAGAGAAAAACCAGGTTATACACATATAGTACAGCTTTTCAAAATCTAGAAATAACAGTTACAGCTCCGGACTAAATGTGACTGCTATAAGAGCTTACAATCTAGGCCCCAATTTCCTTATAAGTATTTTCTAAATGAGATCATAGAATGTTTGCTGTTTTGTTTCTGGCTTATTTTGTGTTACATAATGTCCCCAAGGTTCATTCACAACATTGCTTGCCTCATGACTTTGTTCTTTCTGTAGCAGTGCAATATTCAAGTATATGTATATACCTCACAGTTCATCATTCTACTTCTCAGTCAATGTATCCTTCAGCCACATCCATTTATTGGGCATCATATATAATGTCCAAAGTCAACAGTCCATGTCTCACATTATCCTCACTCAGTGGTATAATCATCACTACTCTCAAATTTAGAAAATTTTCATTGCTCCCAAGAGAAAAATAGCCAATAAACACACCGTAACCAAATAGAAAATCGAAACCTCCCCTTAACTCTTGTCCCCTGCACATTATCTACCCTTGATATTGATGTGCTACTGTTGATGTCTTCCTGTTAAGCATAGCCCATATCATGCAGTGATAGTTTTCCCCCTATATCCTGATATTATAAGCTCTTTGTATAAGACTCAGCCTTTGAAGTGGGTCATGCAAGAACTTATTTATATTTGTAGCATTAATCAGTGGGATACATGGCTTTATCAACCCCTTTCATTCATGATCACCTTCAATATGGCAATATTACTTACAGACCCTCTAATGAACTGCCTTCACTTCTATTCTTCCTTGTACATTTAAGTTCATCCACATTAGTTAACCATTCCCCCATCTCCAGCTTCTGTGTGTCTCTAGGTCCCCTATAATCGGTATTATAAGCATCTGAGTTTACCTTTACAAAGGTCATAAAAGTGAAATCACACAATATCTGTCCTTTCGTCTCTGGCTTATTTCACTCAGCATTATATCCTCAAAGTTCATCCATCTTTTCGTGTGCTTTGGGACATCATTTCATCTTACTGCTGCATAATATTCCATCACATGTATTTACCACATTTTGTTAACCCACTCATTTGATGATGGGCACTTGGATTGTTTCCAGCTTTTGGCAGTTGTGACTAATGCTTCTATGAACACTGTGTGCAAATGTCTATTTGTGTCACTGCTTTCAGCTCTTCTGAGCATATACTGAGTAGTGGTACTACCGGATCATAGGGCAACTTGATATTTAGTTTTCTAATGAACCACCAAACTGTGTCTTCCATAGCAGCTGTACCATTATACATTCCCTCCAGCTGTGCATAAGTGTCCCAATTTCTCCACATCCTCTCCAATATTTATAATTTCCTGTTTGTTTAGTAGCAGCCATTTTTATAGGTGTGAGGTGGTATCTCATTGTAGTCTTGATCTGCATTTCCCTTATAGCTAAAGAAAATGAGCATCTCTTTGTGTGCTTTTTAGCCATATATATTTGCTGTTTGAAAAAATGTCTGTTCATATGTTTAGCCCATTTTATAATCGGGTTGTTGTTCTTTTGTTGTTGAGTTGTATGATTTCTTTATGTATACAGGATATCAAACCTTTATCCAATGAGTGATTTCCAAATATTTTCTCCCATCGAGTTAGCTACCTCTTCACCTTTTTGACTGTCTTTTGGGGCCCAAAAGCATTTGATTTTAAAGAGTTCCCATTTATATATTTTTTTCTTTCATTGCTTGTGCTTTGGTTGTAAAGTTTAAGAAGCTACCTCTTATTACTAGGTCTTGAAGGTGTTTCCCTATATTTTCCTCTAGGGTTTTATGGTACTGGTTCTTATATTTAGGACTTTGATCCAATTTGAGTTAAATTTCTGTATAGGGTGTAAGGTAAGGGTCACTTTCATTCTTGATATCTGGTTCTCCCATGTTCATTTATTGAAAAGACCATTATGGCCCAGTTCTGTGGATTTGGGAGTCTTATTGAAGATTAATTGGCCATCGTTTTGGTGGTCTATTTCTCCACTATTGATTTGAACCCATTGGTCAATATTCCTGTCTTTGTGCCAATACCATGCTAATTTGACCACAGTGGCTTTATGATAAGCATAAAAATCAGGAAGTGTTAATCCTTTTTTAGGATATTTTTAGCTACTTGAGGTCCTTTTTCCTCCTAAATGGATTGGACATCTAGTTTTTCCAACTCTTTAAAGTAGGTTTTTTGAATTTTGATTGGTATTGCATTGAACCTGTAGATCAATTTGGGTAGAATTGACATCTTAACTATATTTAACCTTCTTATCCATGAGCAGGGAGTGTCTTTCCACCTATATAGATCTTCTTTGATTTCTTTTAACAATATTACATAGTTTTCTGTGTGCAAGTCCTTTCCATCCCTAGTTGTTTATTTCCAAATACTTTATTCTTGTAGTTGCTATTTGGAATGGATTTTTTTTCTTTAATTTTCTTTTCTGTTAGGTCATTGCTTGTGTATAGAAACATTATTGATTTTTGCACATTAATGTTATATCCTGTCACTTTGCTGAATTTGTTAATTAGCTCAGGAAGCTTTGCCATAGACTTCTCAGGATTTTCCAAGCATAGTATCATATTGTCTACAAATAATGAAAGTTTTATTTCTTCCTTTCGAATTTGGATGCCTTTTATTTCTTTTTCCTGTATGATTGCTCTAGCTAGAATTTCTAGTACACTGTTGCATAATAGTGTTGACAGAGAGCATCCCTATCTTAGGAGGAAGGCTTTCAGTCTCTCACCATTGAGTGTGATGCTGGCTATGGACTTTTTTTTTTTTTTTGTATGCTGTGTGGTGGAGGTCACATTTCATTCTTTTTCCATGTGAGTATCCCATTATTGTAGCATCATTTGTTGAATTTTTTAATTTTGGGGGGGAGGGGTGGTATGTGCAGGGGCCAGGAATCGAACCTGGGTCTCCCGCATGGCAGGCAAGAATCTACCACTGAACTACCCTAGCTACCCCTGGCTATGGATTTTTAATATATGCCCTTTACCATATTGAGGAAGCTGCCTTTAGTTCCTACCTTTTGACGTGTTTTTATCAGAAAATGATATTAAATTTTGTTGACTGCTTTTTCAGCATCAATTGAGAAGCATCAATATGTGATTTTTTCCCTTTCAATTTGTTAATATGCTGTATTACACTGATTGATTTTCTTTTCACTCTTGCATTCTTGGTATAAACCCCACTTGGTGGTGGTATTTAATTCTTTTAATGTGCCATTGGACTCAATTTGTTAGGATTTTGTTGAGGATTTTCGCATCTGTATTCATTAGGGAAATTGGCCTGTAGTTTTTCTTTCTTGTAGCATCTTTACCTTTTTTTTGGAATTAGAGTGATGTTAACTTCAAAAAATGAATTAAGTAGTATTGCTTTTTCCTCAATTTTTTGGAAGAGTTTGAGCAGGGTTGGTATTAGTTGTTTTTGAAACATTTGATACAGTTCCCCTGTGAAGCCATCTGGCACTGGGCTTTTCTTTGTAGAAAGATTTTTGATGACTGACTGAATCTCTTTACCTGTGATTGGTTTATTGAGATCATGTGTTTCTTCTCAAGTCAGTGTAGCTTGTTTGTGTGTTTCTAGAAATTTGCCCATTTCATTGAAGTTGCCTAGTTTGTTGGTACACAATTGTTCGTAGTATCCTCTTATGATTTTTTTAATTTCTTCGGGGTCCATGGTAATGACCCCCCCCCCCCATTTCTGATTTTGTTTATATGCATCCTCTCTCTTTTTTTTCTTTGTCAGCCTAGCTAAAGGTCCATTGATTTTTTTCAAACCAACTTTCAGTTTTATTGTCTCTTTCCATTGTTTTTTTGTCCTCTCATTCATTTAATTCTATTTTAATCTTTGTTATTTCTCTACTTTGATTTGCTTTGGGGTTAGTTTGCTGTTCTTTCTCTAGTTTCTCCAGGTGAACAGTTAAGCCCTTGATTTTTGCTCTTTCTTCTGTTGTAGTATAGGCGTTTAGGGCAATAAATTTCTCTCTCAGCACTACCTTTGCCGTATGTGGTATTCTTATTTTCATTCATCTCCGGATAGTTACCGATTTCCCTAACAATTTCTTCTTTGACACTGGTTGTTTCAGAGTATGTTACTTAATCTCCATATATTTGTGGATGTTCTGATTCTTTAGTGGTTGTTAATTTCTAGCTTCATTCCATTGTGATCAGAAAATAGTGCTGTGAATAATTTCACGGTTTTTAAATTTAGAAAGACCTATGGTTTTGTGCCCCAGCATATGATCTATCCTGGAGACATTCCATAAGCATTAGAGAAGAATGCATACTCTGGTAATTTGGGGTGTCCCAAATCCATATTTGTCTATATATGTCTTATAAGATCTACATATGTCTATTTCATTCATCAAACCATTAAGTTCTCTATTTCCTTGTTGATCCTCTGTCTGATTGTTCTGTCTATAGAGGAGAGTGTTGTATTGAAGTCTCCTGTTATTACTGTTGAAGCGTCTATTGCTCCCTTCAGTTTTGCCAGTGTTTACCTCATGTACTTTGGAGATACTTAATTTGTAGCATAAACATGTATAGTTGTTATTTCTTCTTGGGGAATTGTCCCTTTTATTAATATGTAGGTTCCTTCTTTGTCTCTTTTGATTTCTTCACATTTAAAGTCTATTTTATCTGATATTAGTATAGCTACTTCTGCTTTCTTTTGGTTACCGCTTGCATGGAACTTTTTTTTTTCCATCCTTTCACTTTCAATCTACTTTTATCCTTGTATCTAAGATAAGTCTCTTGTAAGCAGCATATAGATGGATCATATTTCTTAATCTACTCTGCCAGTCTGTATCTTTTAATTGATAAGTTTAGTCAGTTGACATTGAAAGTTATTACTGTAAGGGCATTTCTTGAATTATCATCTTATCTTTTGGATTTTATTTGTCAGATCTATATATTCTTTTCCCTCTTTCTCTTTTTATTCTTTAAGTTACCCTTACTGGTACTCTTCAGTCCTGTGTCCTCCTTGAGAAGACACAGACCTCTCCTGTCTTCTTTTTCATCTGACAGTACTTCCTTTAGTATTTCTTGTAAGGCCAATCTCTTGTTGACAAATTTTCTCAGCATTTGTTTGTCTGTGAAAATTTTAATCTCTTCCTCACTTTTTTTTTTTTTGTATGCTGTATGGTTGGGTCACATGTCATTATTTTTCCGTGTTAGTATCCTATTATTGCAGCCTCATTTGTTGAATTTTTGTTTGTTTGTTTGATTTTTGGGAAGTGCACATGCTGGAATCAAACCCGGGTCTCCCACATGGCAGGCAAGAATTCTACCACTGAACTACCTTTGCACCCCCTCTCTCCCTCACTTTTTTTTTTTTTTTTGCATGTGCAGGCACTGGGAGTTGAACCCAGGTCTCCAGCATGGCAGGCAAAAACTCTGCCTGCTGAGCCACTGGGGCCCACCCTCCTACTCACTTTTGAAAGGCAATTTGGCTTGGTTTAGAATTCTTTGCTGGAAGTGTTTATCTTTCAGGATCTTAAATATATCATAACATTGCCTTCTTGCCTCCATGGTGCTGGTTGGGTAGTCTGAACTCCGTTTTATGTGGGTTCCTTTGTATATAGTAAATGCTTTTCTATTGCCACTTTTAGGATTTTCTGCTTCTCTTCAACATTGGACATACTGATTAATATGTGTCTTTTTCTGGGGTGTGGGTGGGTGCATGGACCAGCAATTGAGCCCAGGTCTCCCACATGGAAGGCGAGCATTCTACTACTGAGCCACCCATGCACCCTAGTATGTGTCTTTGAGTAGGTCTATTTGGATTTATTCTATTTGGGGTTTGTTTGGCTTCTTTGATTTGCATGTTTATGTATTTTATTAGTGTTGGGAAGTTTTCTGCCATTATCTCTTCAACTAAACTTCCTAGCCTTTTACTCTTCTCTTTTCCTTCTGGGACACTGATCATTCTTATATTTGGGTTCTTCATATTGTCCATCATTAAAATTTTTCCCTTTTTTGTTTGCCATTCATTCTGGCAAAATTTTTGTATTTGAAATCATTGGCCTGTCTCCTAGTTGATTTATTCTTTCTTCTGCCTCTTCCAATCTGCTGCTGCATGAGTATATTTTTTATTTGGTCTATAGCATCTTTAATCTCTGTGATAGCTACTATTTTTCTATTTATTCTTTCAAGTTCTTCTCTATACTTCTAGTGACTTTTTTTTTGCATGGGCAGGCACTGGGCATCGAACCCATGTCTCCGGCATGGCAAGCAAGAACTCTGCCACTGAGCCACCTTTGCCTGCCCTTCTAGTGTCTTCTTGCTCTCCTTTATGTCACTAGCCAACCCTTTGATTTTATTTAGTAGAGTTATATGACTATCTTTGATTTAGTTGTTCCAAAGTCTGTCTCTATACCAGTGTTTTAATCTTGGTCATTAGGCTGGGCTATATCTGTCTGTATCTTCATATGCTTTGTGATTTTCTGTTGCTTTCAAGGCATGTAAGTATCTTGATAGGTTTATTTTGGAAGTTGATTTCCCTTAGTAGTCTAAGGTTTTGTATTTGTGGGACAGGCATAGGGCAGGTTGCAAGGCATGGGGTGGGGTGCTACGGTGTCATGGCAAGGCACAGAGCAGGAGTAGGTGCAGGGTGGCATGCTATGCTGGTGCCCAGGAGCATGGCATGTGGTGTGCAGGGCTGGGGGGTGGCAACGTGGTGGCTGTGTAGCAGGGTGCAGCTTGGGCAGGTTTCAAACCACAAGGGCACAGCACATCATGAAGGATACCAAGGCAGGGTGCAGCAGGTGGCAGATCAAGGGCTGTACAGGTGTGAGGGACACAGGGGCGGTGATGTGTGGGAGCATGAGGCATGGGGATTGGGAGGATGTGGCATGGGTGTATGGTGCACCCATGGAACGCAAGATTTGGGGTACGGTATTCAGGTCATGGAAGTCAGGGCACAAGGGGCAGGGAGCAGGTACATGCATGGACAGAGAGCGGGGGTCAGTGGTGCTAAAGATGGGCTGGGTGTAGGCATGCACTCATGCAGGGGCCAGGTGCAGGGGTCGGGCGTCATGTGTACAGGTTCATGTGCAGCAGGGCATGTGTGTGCATCTTCATGGGATGGGAGGCACAGGTGTGCTCATTGGGGTGGGGTGTGCAGGGAGGTTGGGGAGCTGTTGCAGAGATGCACATGTGAGCACCTGCCTTGGTAGGTTGGAATGAAGATGGGCTGAGGGTTTGCAACTGTGCATGGCTGGAGGGTCAGGGCAGGAGTGTATGCGTGTGTGGACTGCAGGTTGTCTGGGGCTGAGGTGTGTACATGCACAGGACGCAGGGGCTTGTTGCACAGATATACACATGAGCGCCTGCAGGGTTTGGGGGCAGCAGGGCACATGTGTGCACATGCAGGGTGGGTTAGTGGGGTGCTGAGGGTTGGGCCGTGGGTGTGTGGGTGCAGAAGTGAACAGGATGTGGCAGCGTGTGTGTGTGTGCAGCGTGGGGGCATAGGGCAAGGATCTTGAGTCCTGGAGGTGGCGGGGTTCTAGTGCATGGGGTGCTGGGGGAGGGGGGGTCATGTGGGAGGAGGCCACACATGGGTGTGGAAAGTGCCATGAACACAGTTGGCTTACTTCTTAGTCACCATTTCCCTGTCCATGAACTGCTGAGGGCTCCAGTCAGAAGAAAGAAGTAATGTTAGACTCTTTGCACTAGCTGGATGTTCTCTGGTTCTCTGTACCTCATCTCAATTCCTCAACTTTTCAACCAGGATCATCCTATGTGATGTAGAAGACACTTTCAGGTCATTTGCACCCTGGAATCATTGTCCCAGCTATTTTCTGCCACTTCTATAGCTGTTCCTTGGAGCAGCAGTGAACTTGGTCTATCCTATTCCACCATCTTCCCAGAAGTCTCATAACTGTTTTTTTTTTTGTTTTTTTTTTTGTATGCTGCATGGCAGGATTATATTTCCTTCTTTTTCCATGTGAATATCCAGTTATGGCAGCACCATTTGCCCATAACTATTTCTTATATTTTGTTTTACCATCACCTCTTTTGTTAGCACATCATTACATACATGTCAAGTTTTTACTTTATAGTTTCGTTTTCTCTTAAAAAGCTCCATCATTGGAATGATCCATGAAACATTCACTAATTTAGGCTGTATCTTGGGCTGTAAGACAAAGCTCAGCAAATTTAAAAAATAATCATGCAGAATATATTCTCTGAATATAATGAGATAAGACCAGGGGACCCATAGGAAGTTCCAAAAGAATTAAAAACTACATTTAACCAATGGAAATGAAAATGAAACTCATCAGAACTCTGTGGGATATAGTTAAAATTGTCATGAGAGGGAAATTTATACCACTAAATGCTTTTAATTTAAAGGAGAAATGGTCTCTGTCAAGAATCTAAGTTCTTACCTCAGGAAAATAGAAAAAGTGGAGCAAAATGAAATCAAAGCAAGCAAAAGGAAAGAAATCGTAGATATAGGAGCAGAAATCAACAAAAACAATAGAGAAAATCAATGAAACAAATTCCTTTTAAAAAGTTAATGAATTGATAAACCTTTAGCAAGAGACAAAAACAAAAAGAAGGTAGATATGAATCACCCCAAGCCCATATAAGGAAGAAAATGGGGGATACCACTAGTTCTACATTGCGAGCTGCCAGAATGCAGTATACCAGAAACAGAATGGCTTTTAAAAAAAGGGAATTTAATAAGTTGCTCATTTACAGTTCTAAGGCCAAGAAAATGTCCCAATTAAAACACGTTCATAGAAATGTCCAATCAAAGGCATCCAGGGAAAGATATCTTGGTTTAAGAAGGCTGATGAAGTTCAGAGTTTCTCAAGTAAGAAGGGCACATGGCGAACACAGTCAGGGTTCCTCTCTCATCTGGAACGGCACATGGCAAGCACAGCGTCATCTGCTAGTTTCTTCTCCTGGCTTCCTGTTTTATGAAACTCCCCAGGAGGAATTTTCCTTCTTCATCTTCAAAGAGCTGGCTGATGGACTCTCTGCTTCATGGTGCTGTAGCATTCTCTGCTCTCTCCAAATCTCTTTCATTCTTCAAAATACTTCCTCTTTTATAGGACTCCAGAAACTTGTCAAGACTCACCCAAATGGTTGGAGACATGTCATCACCTAATCCAGCTTACCAAACACTTTTGATTAAATCACATTTCCAGGGAGATGATCTGATTACAGTTTCAAACATAAAATCTTGAATAGGGATTATTCTGCCTTTACGAAATGGGATTTAGATTTAAACATGGCTTTTCTGGGGGACATACATCCTTTCAAACCAGCACACCACTAAAAGTCCTTTAGTCATTAAAAGAGTACTAAAAGAATACTTTGAACAACCAATGCTCATGTATTTCACAACTTAGAATAAATGCACCAATTTCTGAAAAAACACCACCTCTCAACACTCACCAAGATATGTAGATAATCTGAATAGCCTTATAATCATTAAAGAAAATGCATTTGTAAATAAAATGTCCCAAACATCTTAACTTTCCAGAAAAGGATAGTTTTACTAAATAAGTCTGCCAAATGCTTAAAGAAGAATTAGCACCAAATTTGCACGATCTCTTTCAGAAAATAGAATCAAAGGGAACATTTTCCAGCTCATCATAGAAGGCCAGTATTATCTTGACATCAAATCCAGACAACGACAATATAAAAAAGAAAATCACAAACTGATATCTCTCAGGAATTTAGCAAACCAAATCCCACAATGTATAGAAAGAATCATGCACCATGACCAAATGAGTTTCTTCCAGGTATGCCAGGTAGGTTCAACATTTGAAAATCAAATAGTTTCAAGAAAAAGAAAACTCATATATTCATATCTATTGACAGAAAAGGCATTTGAGAAAATCCATGCCCCCCTCAAAAAACAAATTCTATGTCATCAAAATTAAAAATGTTTTCTCTATGAAAGACCCTGTAATAAGGATGAAAAGAAAGCTACCGATTGGGAGAAAATATTTGAAAAACATTTATTTAATTAGGACTGGCACCTAGAGTATTTATCAAATTCTCAAAACTCAACAGTAAAATGAACAAAGAAAAATATAGAATCCGTTAGGAAATTGACAAAGGACATAGACATTTAACTTAAGATGATACAGAGAAAATAAGCATGTAAGAAGATGTTGAGCAATACCATAATGAAATGTCACTCCACACCAATCCAAATGGCAAAAATAAAAAATAGTGACCACGCCCAATGTTGCTGAGTTTACAGAGGAACTGGGTCATTCAGACACTGCTGGCAGGTATATAAAATAGTGCAGCCACCTGGAGAACAGTTCAGGCCTTTCTTATAAAATACTAAACATGCAGCTAGCTACCTTATGACCTAGCAAATGTACTCTTGGGCATTTATCTGAAAGTGAAAATGTATTTTTCACCCAAACGTGTACACAAATGTGCTTTAGTTATAATAGCTAAAGATTGAAAACAATCCTGATGTCCTTCATAGGTAAAGATTAAACAAACTGTGCTCTACTCAAACCATGGAATGCAAATCCACACATAAGAAAGAGTTCTCTGTGTGTCATGGCTTTTTCATTCTGTATCTCGCTTTTCTCTCTCTCTCTCTTTTTTTTTTTTTTCAACATGGGCAGGCATTGGGAATCGAACCCGGGTCCTCTGGCATGGCAGGCAAGCATTCTTGCCTGCTGAGCAGCCGTGGCCCGCCCTTTTTTCTCATTCTTTAAGTTGTTTCTCAGGTGGCACATTCCCCATAATACCCCAAAGGTAAGTTAGGTTTCCATTCCTTTGAAAACAAGTCCTTTCTAATGCATAATTCTATCTTTGGAACATGTTCAGTTTGTGCTAATTATTTATTTCTGTTGATTCAGATAGACTATGAGTTGCTTGTGGAATGGGATTGTGTCTCATTCATCTTTATATGTAGTATGTATATTATGTATCTTTTTGCCATCTTTTGACTTCGACCATCCTACAATGTGTTGTTTCTTGTAACAGATGTGTTGTTTCATGAATTTGGATCTTGCTTCCTTATTCAGTCTATTAACCTCTACTTTTAATTGGAGAATTTAGGACATTTTAAGTTACTGTAATTATTAATATAATTGAGTTGAATCTCCAAACTTTGATATTTGTTTTATATTTACCTCATGAGTTTATTGTTTGTCTCTTCTGTCTTGCCTTCTTTTGAATAAATCACAAGTTTTTCTAATATTCCATTTTATCTACTGCATTGACGTTTCAGCTGTACTTTGTGTTATTTTTTGTGGTTTGCCTAGCACCGTACTGTCCAGTGTGCTAGCTACTAGCCATATATGGTCATTGAGCACTTAAAAATGACTAAATTAAGTATAAAATTAGCAGAATTTTAAGATTTCATATGAAAAAATATAAATAGCTTGTTAATATATTGATCACATGCAGAAATGATAATATTTGAAAATGTTAATTTAAATAAAATCTATTATTAAAATTGACTTCACTTGTTTCTTTTTAGCTTTTTAAAGTGGATACTAGAAAGTACAAAATTACATTACATGTGTTGCTCACTGTACATTTGTTTTGGACAGCACTGCCCTAGAGATTATGATAAGTATTTATATGTCAGTCTATCTTCAAATCATTTTATACTATCTTTTTAACAATATAAAGGGAGAGTATAATTCTATTTGTGTGCTTGCTGCTTTATATATTATTTCTACATATTTTACAGATCCTGTAATATACTGTTGTTTGCTTTATAACAGCCAATATATTTTTTTTTTTTGCATGGGCAGGCACCAGGAATTGAACCCAGGTCTCCGGCATGGCAGAACTCTACCTGCTGAGCCACACCATGGCTCACCCAACAACCAATAGTCTTTAAAGTAAACGTACAGAAAATAAAGAAATCTAAGGCATTAAAAATAAGCTTTTTTAAATTATCCAACTATTTTCCCTTTCTGCTGTTCCTCATCCTTTTTATAGACCCAGGGATCTACAGCCTAAAGGTCTTGTGGCATTGTTTGTATGGAACACCTGCTGCTTATCAATTATTTCATATTGTGTCTATCTCTGAATGCCTTTATCTCACCATCAATTGTGAAAGATATTTTCATTGGATATGAAATCCCAGGAGAGGAAAGCTGAGTGTTCCAGGACTGGATCTTTTGTCAATAAAGGGTATTCAGCTCAGGTATCTCCTCATTGCTTGTTCAAAATCCACTGGCAATGGTAGTAATGAGGACCCAAGAGTTAACTCTAATTCGTAACATTTAAATTTTCAAGTTTATTTTTTAGGAAGCATTGGGATACTGTATGGAGTTAATAGACAGGATTTAATGTCAAATGGTTTAGATGGTTGTAGTTTGGTTTTACTATATCAAAGCTTAAGATTATTTTTGTATAAAGTGAAAATACTAAATCTGCTTTATGTTTAAGCAATGTTATAATGCATTACTTAAAGTTACCTTAAGCATGGTGTTCTAGTTTGCTAGCTTCTGGAATATGATATACCAGAAACAGAACAGCTTTTCAATAGGGGAATTTATTAAATTACAAGTTTACAGTTCTAAGGCTGTGAAAATGTCCAAACAAAAGGCAAGGCTACGAAAATGTTCAAATTAAGGCACCAACAAGAGGCTGCCTTCACTCAAGAAAGGCCGATGAAGTTCAGGGTTTTTCTCTCTCAACTGGAAAGGCACATGGCTTAGTCTGCTAACTTTCTCTCCCATCTTGTTTGATGAAGTTCCCCTAGGGCATTTTCCTTCTTCATCTTCAAAACTCCCTGCTGCTTGGGCTCTGTGGCTTTTTCCAAAATGATTCCCTCTTAAAGGGCTCCAGTAAGCAACCCCACCTCGAATGGGTAGAGACACATCTAGATGGAACCCATCTAATCAAAAGTTACCACCCACAATTGGGTGGGTCACATCTTCATGGATAATCAGAAAGCTCCCACCCAGCAATATTGAATGAGGATTAAAGGACATGGCTTTTCTGGAGTACACAACAGATTCAAACTAGCCCTTTTGTAACTAAGCCCTTTGTAATGAGAATAGGGAGGGTGGGGAGGCATAATTGTGAGATTTTATTTTAGGCTTACGTTTTTAAGGAGTTTTCTTATCATATCAAAAATCTTGGACTTTATTCCATATGTAAGACAGGAGAGCTAGCCACCCAGGTAATGGACATAATCATATACTGTGTCATAAAGATCATCATTGAAGCAGCATCCTAAGGATGGGTAGGAAAGAATACAAATGGCAGTTAGAGAGATCAATTCAGAGGCTTTAGCATAAATTCAGGGTGAAGAAACCAAGCTAAACTAGATCATTCTAAACTAGAACAATGATCACAGGAAAGGGGGAGATGGAATGGATTTGACTGATATTTGAAGACTGAACTGGCAAGACTTAGTGACTAATGAGTTTTGATGTGTATGCGGATGTTTCCTAATTTGAAAAATCAGGTGATTGGTGATGCATTCATTGCTTCATGAAGTACAAGGAAAGGAGCAGATTGAGCAATGCCAATAAGACCGTTTTGTAAGTTTTTCAGTTAAAATACACAATTGCACATTGGACTTCAAGCTAAGAAGAGAGGTTAAGCATGGAGATAAATTAGATTTCAGATATTTAGGGTGTATAGTTGGAACTACATGAAAAGATTATATCACACAAGTAGAAAGCAGAATGGAAACAAATATTTAAGAGGCAGAGAAAAAATGAACCGGCAAAGGAGTCTGAGCAAGTTGGAGGTGGAGAATTAGGTGAGAGTAATTTAGTGCGGTCTTTGAGAGGAAGTAGTTTCAAGAGGATGTCAGTACCTCACTCAACTATCCAAAAGCACAGATAAAAAAGGTAATTCATTGCTCTCTTAGCTCTGGATGACAGTGTTTCTTAAACTACATGTATGAAAGCTTTCATAAATTCCTTAATCTTGAAAGAAAAATAGTACCCAAACAATATATTTGATATTTGGAACAGAGTACCAGGGAAACGAAATATCGTTCAAATTAAATTTGAGCAAAGTAACTCTTGCTCCTCTAACCAGAATGGGGCATCCTGGTCACTTTCATTTAACTTTTGATATGGAAACTTTTACTTAAGCCAGTGAGAAAAAAATATATATTCTTCATTACAGTTTGACAAACATACATGGAGAACACTTCTTAGACCATGGAAATGGGAAGTGAGAATGGCCTTGTTAATCTTTCCCAGGTAGTTCCACTGCGATGCCTACCCTGCTTCTTCAGATTGTCTCAGGCCCAATAGTAAATAGTGACTGGCAACAACTTCATTTTCACATCCTTTCTCTGAAGAAGGGCTGTAAAATGGAAGAGGGAAAGAGCATGGGGATCATTTAAAGCTGGGTTAATACAAGTCTGTCAGTTCTTTGCTGCTGTTTAGATATCTGATACGGCAGCATAATGGTCTTAGAGATGAGGGCCTGCTCTCTGGAAAAATCCAATCATCTCATGCACATCCAGCCTGAATCTCAGGAGCACTGACATCTTTTATTTTCTATTTCTTTCAGTTGAACCATTAACCAGTATACTCCATTGTCCGGCCTTGCCAGATAAGAGAATTCTCTATAATTATGTGTCTAATCACTTAAAATATCTTAAAAAGTAATAATTATTCTCATTTCACTGAGGACCCACCTGCATATCAGACAATCACTAGGCTGTTGAGGTTGTAATAGGGGCAGGGCTGTAGCATTTGGTGAGCTTCAGATTGGAGAGTCAAGATATACACATTTTGTTTTCAAGGTGACACAGAATGTGCTAAGGAATTGAAAAGATTATGCTTCTCTTTTAAGCAGTACAAACTCAGAACTGCGGAAGTCAATCCATAGGATTGAAAAAACATAATAATAATGTTTGCTATAAGTGAATAAATGAATGAACAACTGAACTAATGAGTCACAAATGCCTCTATTTAATGAGAGTTCTATTCTCTTTTAAATTAATGAAAGAAAAAAAAAAAGGCGGTGCAATGGTGGCTCAGTGGCAGAATTCTCACCTGCCATACCAGAGATCTGGGTTTGATTTCTGGAGTTTGCCCATGTGAAGAAAAAAAAAAAAAAGAAAGGAAATTAATGGACCACTCCAGGGGTGACGAGTAGCAAAAGGCTTGATGAGATGTTTTATATTAAAATGACATACTCAATGTATAGTACTTCCATTGATATATTTAAGGATAATTTCTAAAAGGTAAATTCACTTTTTCAAAAGTTTTGACAATGGTATACTTTTCAAGGTTACATCAGCATTTTGTTTTATGCTTCAAAATAATGTTGCAGATTTGAAGAATCATGGTTAAATCTCCATGTGGCTTAGGGATTACATTATTGCTATAATGTTTTGCTGTTAGTCTCATTAGAGTTGACTTTTTTCCAGGAATGTGAGCCAGCTGAACTGTCAAATGGGATGACAAACACATCCATTCCTAACTTACGTAATTTACAAAGAGCTAGGTAGATGCGGATTATTCAGAAGCTGCTAATATTTGTATCATTTGTCAAACCCATACTTCCTGTAAGCCCATCACATTCTTTTGGTAGATGCAGCACATACCTCTCAGTAAAATCTGCACATAATGCATAAAAAGTCTTTTATCGCCTACTACAGATTACCCATGGGGATAGAGTTGAAGTAAACCAGGAGAATGACCAAAAAAATTAAATCTTTGGAAGGGTCTCTGTAATGTTAATAAATGTGAGAATTTTACTTCTGCAGCTTATTAAGTTCTATGAAGGCAACTGGACCACTGAGGGATTTATTGGTCCATTTCATTCTTGGCAATATTTTATAATAATTTTCATTTTTATCTTTATGACTTAAGCATTGCATCTTTAAACAGAAACTTTATAATGTAATGCATTTTAGCTGAAAGAGATACAGTGATGTCATTTGGCAACAACCCATCTAACTGTAGGCTCAACCTTTCCGGAATTCAAAGCATCACCTATAAATCATCCACAGACCTCATCATGTACTGTTTCCTTTCTTTCACTTATACACAGAGAACATCTAATATTAAGAATGCATACTCTTTTACGTGCTTTGAAATTATTTCTTCATTCTTCTGACTAATTCATCCCATCTTTCAAGCGTGAGCTCAGATGCCACCTCCCCCAGAGCATTATTCTCCAGCATCTGCCTCTGATCTTATATAGCATTCATGCATGCCTTTATTATAAGACTTGCTTATCATTTCACAAACTTATCTACTCCCCAACACACACTCACTAGACAACATGCTCTTTGAGAGCTTGTCTGCTCCCTGGCACACACTCACTAGGCAATAAGCTCTTTGGGAGTAAAGATCTTTTTTACACATCTTTGTATCCCCAATGCTTACCTGAGTGTGGCACAATCACTCAGTAATGTTTGTCATAAGGCACCACACTATGGCAAAATGTTAATGTGTGAGTGTGGAGGGGTGGGGTATGTGTAGATAGGAAAACTGTACTTCCTGCATTATTTTTCTGTAAGCCATTACTCTAGTAAAGTAAAACAAAATAAAAATAATAATGTTTGTTATAAATGAATAAATGAATGAACAACTGAACTAATGCATCACAAATGCCTGTATTTAATGAGAGTTCTATTCTTTTAAATTTCTCAGAGACCTTTTAGGAGGATGTCTAAGAAGTGGTCGCTCTCAGCTGGAAGAAAACAAAAAAAAGGGTGTAAGAGCTAAGACTGGCTGAAAGGACTGCTGCTAGTAGCTGGTCAAGAACAGTGCCATGAATCTTTGTAGAAGATTTGAGTTTTGAAGAAGTATATATAAGGTGGAATAATCAGAGAGATGGTAGGGCCACAGGAGTTAGCTAATTCTTACTTTTTTTTTTTAATCCCACAGTTAGTCACCAGGAATTGAACCCAGGTCTCCGGCATGGCAGGCAAGAACTCTACCACTGCACCACCATCACCAGCTCAGCTAACTCTTACTTTTGTCACTCTTGTGAGTTACCATTAAATTTTAACCTCCTGGGCAGGCCACGGTGGCTCAGCAGGCAAGAATGCTCGCCTGCCATGCCAGAGGACCGAGGTTCGATTCCCGGTGCCTGCCCATGTTAAAAAAAAAAAAAAAAAAAATTAACCTCTTCAGGTGTGTTTCTTCTATAAAGCCAACCTTCTAAAGTTTCAGGAATGATTAAGAAGATGAATATCACTTCTGTTGCTTATCAAAGTGCTAAGCACATGTATGATTTTACCTACCACCTGATTTCTGCTCTTTTGAGTTTTCAAGTTAACAAGACTTGCCTGAGACTTAAATTAATACTTATCCACACCACTCAATTTAAAATATATTCTGAAATATTTTGGACGTTGAAAACCTTTAATTCCACTAACATGTAAACACTATTTTCTTATATATTACAATGGGTGAAATAGCAGAAACAATGGGTTAGACTAAAACACTAACGGCTTCCGGAGAAGATGGCAGCTTAGTAAGGCACGCAGGTCTTAGTTCCTCCTCTAGAACAACTACTAAAGAACTAGAAATAGTACAGAACAACTCCCGGAGCCACGACAGAGACCAGACAAACTGCGTACCCCATTCTGGAATGGCTGGACCGGCTAAGAGTCTCTGCTGTGGTGAGGTCCCCGAGAGGCGCGCACTTCCCTGGGCTGCAGCGACTGGCGGCCGGAGCTCCCTCCCTCCTTCCCAGGCCGACTGGGAGCTTTGGATCGGGTTCCCCAAGCCGCGGCAGTCGGCGTCCCTCCCCACGCGTGGCCTCCCGGGCCAACTGGGAGCCTTGGAGTGGCGGTCCCCCAACCCGTGGTGGCCGGCGACCACAGCCACTTCCATACACATGGCTTCCCGGGCCGGCTGGGAGCATCCAAACAGCGGATCCCCAAGCTGTGGTGGCTGGCGCCCCTCCCGACAGATGACTTCCCGGAGGGAAAGGAAAGAGTCTCCAACAGTAGTAGAGACTGAGCCCAAACTAACACCAATAGTGGCATTAATGAACAACTTCTGACTACTAAAAATAGGCCCTCAGCTCAGACGAAACTGATCAAGGTGGAAATCACCAATTGGGCTAACTGAAAAAGAGGAAAGGGGGTGAAACAGAGGCTTCTGCAGCTGTTTCTACAGAGGCTTCGTTGCCTCTGGGCTCAGCGCTGGTACTACATAGGTTACAACTGCCTCGAACGCAGAAACAGACTGCTTTCAGGGCTCTCTACCACCTGAATCTTCCCCGCAAGAGGGGTGAAACACAACTCAGCTGGATTCCCTCTCTCCAGGAACTCAGATCCCAGGACTTCACAATTTGAAGCCATTAAAACCAAACTACAACCTTTCCTCTGTCTCCACCACACACTCAGCAGTGAGAGTCTTCCAAAGTTAAAGGAGCCACAACATCTTTTGCTAGTGGGACCCACAGACAGACAAGCACCACATACTGGGCAGGATAAGAAAAACAGAGCCCAGAGACTTCACAGAAAAGTCTTTGAATCTGGTGGGTCCTACACTCAGGGAAATCTGATTAAATGCCCAGACACCAGCAAAAAATAACGAATCACACCAGGAAAATTGAAGATATGGCCCAGTCAAAGGAACATACCAATAGCTCAAATGAGATACAGGAGCTGAGACAACTAATTCTGAATATACGAACAGAAATGGAAAACCTCTTCAAAAACCAAATCAATAAATTGAGGGAGGACATGAAGAAGGTATGGGATCAACAAAAAGAAGAAATGGAAAGTCTGAAAAAACAAATCACAGAACTTATGGGATTGAAAGACACAGTAGAAGAGATGAAAAAAACAATGGAAACCCATAATGGTAGATTTAAAGAGACAGAGGATAGAATTAGTGAACTGGAGGATGGAACATCTGAAATCCAAAAAGAAACAGAAACTATAGGGAAAAGAATGGAAAAATTTGAGCAGGGGCTCAGGGAATTGAATGATAATATGAAGCGCACAAATATACGTGTTGTGGGTGTCCCAGAAGGATAAGAGAAGGGAAAAGGAGGAGAAAAACTAATGGAAGAAATTATCACTGAAAATTTCCCAACTCTTATGAAAGACCTAAAATTACAGATGCAAGAAGTGCAGCACACCCCAAAGAGAATAGACCCAAATAGGCATTCTCCAAGACACTCACTAGTTAGAATGTCAGAGGTCAAAGAGAAAGAGAGGATCTTGAAAGCAGCAAGAGAAAAACAATCCATCACATACAAGGGAAACCCAATAAGACTATGTGTAGATTTCTCAGCAGAAACCATGGAAGCTAGAAGACAGTGGGATGATATATTTAAAGTACTAAAAGAGAAAAACTGCCAACCAAGACTCCTATATCCAGCAAAACTGTCCTTCAAAAATGAGGGATAAATTAAAACATTTTCAAACAAAAAGTCACTGAGAAAATTTGTGACCAAGAGACCAGCTCTGCAAGAAATACTAAAGGGAGCACTATAGTCAGATACAAAAAGACAGAAGAGAGAGGTATGGAGAAGAGTGTAGAAAGACGGAAAATCAGATATGATATATATAATACAAAAGGCAAAATGGTAGAGGAAAGTATTACCCAAACAGTAATAACATTAAATGTTAATGAACTGAATTCCCCAATCAAAGGACATAGACTGGCAGAATGGATTAAAAAACAGGATCCTTCTATATGCTGTCTACAGGAAATGCATCTTAGACCCAAAGATAAACATAGGTTGAAAGTGAAAGGTTGGGAAAAGATATTTCATGCAAATAACAACCAGAAAAGAGCAGGAGTAGCTATACTAATATTCAACAAATTAGACTTCAAATGTAAAACAGTTAAAAGAGACAAAGAAGGACACTATATACTAATAAAAGGAACAATTAAACAAGAAGACATAACAATCATAAATATTTACGCACCAAATCAGAATGCCCCAAAATACGTGAGGAATACACTGAAAAGGGAAATAGACACATCTACCATAATAGTTGGAGACTTCAATTCCCCACTCTCATCAATGGACAGAACATCTAGACAGAGGATCAATAAAGAAACTGAGAATTTGAATATTACAATAAATGAGTTGGACTTAACAGACATTTATAGGACATTACACCCCACAACAGCAGGATATACCTTTTTCTCAAGTGCTCATGGATCATTCTCAAAGATAGACCATATGCTGGGTCACAAAGCAAATCTCAACAAATTTAAAAAGATTGAAATCATACACAACACTTTCTCGGATCATAAAGGAATGAAGTTGGAAATCAATAATAGGCAGAGTCCTAGAAAATTCACAAATACGTGGAGGCTCAACAACACACTCTTAAACAACGAGTGGGTCAAGGAATAAATTACAAGAGAAATTAGTAAATATCTCGAGGTGAATGAAAATGAAAACACAACATATCAAAACTTATGGGACGCAGCAAAGGCAGTGCTAAGAGGGAAAGTTATTGCCCTAAATGCCTATATCAAAAAGAAGAAAAGGCAAAAATGCAGGAATTAACTGTCCACTTGGAAGAACTGGAGAAAGAACAACAAACTAACCCCAAAGCAAGCAAAAGGAAAGAAATAACAAAGATTAGAGCAGAAATAAATGAAATTGAGAACATGAAAACAATAGAGAAAATCAATAAGACCAGAAGTTGGTTCTATGAGAAAATCAATAAGATTGATGGGGCCTTAGCAAGATTGACAAAAAGAAGAAGAGAGAGGATGCAAATAAATAAGATCAGAAATGGAAGAGGAGACATAACTACTGACCTCACAGAAATAAAGGAGGTAATAACAGGATACTATGAACAACTTTACACTAATAAATACAACAATGTAGATGAAATGGACAGGTTCCTAAAAAGGCAAGAACAACCAACTCTGACTCAAGAAGAAATAGACGACCTCAACAAACCAATCACAAGTAAAGAAATTGAATCAGTCATTCAAAAGTTTCCCAAAAAGAAAAGTCCAGGACCAGACGGCTTCACATGTGAATTCTACCAAACATTCCAGAAAGAATTAGTACCAACTCTGCTCAAACTCTTCAAAAAAATCGAAGTGGAGGGAAAGCTACCTAATTCATTCTATGAAACCAACATCACCCTCATACCAAAACCAGGCAAAGATATTACAAAAAAAGAAAACTACAGACCAATCTCTGTCATGAATATAGATGCAAAAATCCTCAACAAAATTCTAGCAAATCGAATCCAGCAAGACATTAAAAGAATTATACATCATGACCAAGTAGGATTAATCCCAGGTATGCAAGGATGGTTCAACATAAGAAAATCAATTAATGTAATACACCATATGAACAAATCAAAGCAGAAAAATCACATGATCATCTCAATTGATGCAGAGAAGGCATTTGACAAGATTCAACATCCATTCCTGTTGAAAACACTTCAAAGGATAGGAATACAAGGGAACTTCCTTAAAATAATAGAGGGAAGATATGAAAAACCCACAGCTAATATCATCCTCAATGGGGAAAAATTGAAAACTTTCCCCCTAAGATCAGGAACAAGACAAGGATGTCCATTATCACCACTATTATTCAACATCGTGTTGGAGGTTCTAGCCAGAGCAATTAGACAAGAAAAAGAAATACAAGGCATCAAAATTGGAAAGGAAGAAGTAAAACTATCACTGTTTGCAGACGATATGATACTATACGTCAAAAGCCCAGAAAAATCCACAACAAAAATACTAGAGCTAATAAATGTGTACAGCAAAGTAGCAGGTTACAAGATCAACATTCAAAAATCTGTAGTGTTTCTATACACTAGCAATGAACAAGCTGAGGGGGAAATCAAGAAACGAATTCCATTTACAATTGCAACTAAAAGAATAGAATACTTAGGAATAAATTTAACTAAAGAGACAAAAGACCTATACAAAGAAAACTACAAAAAATGTTAAAAGAAATCACAGAAGACCTAAATAGATGGAAGGGCATACCGTGTTCATGGATTAGAAGACTAAATATAGTTAAGATGTCAATCCTACCTAAATTGATTTACAGATTCAATGCAATACCAATCAAAATCCTAACAACTTATTTTTCAGAAATAGAAAAACCAATAAGGAAATTTATCTGGAAGGGTAGGGTGCCCTGAATTGCTTAAAGTATCTTGAGGAAAAAAAACGAAGCTGGAGGTCTCAAGCTGCCGGACTTTAAGGCATATTATGAAGCCACAGTGGTCAAAACAGCATGGTATTGGCATAAAGATAGATATATCGACCAATGGAATTGAATAGAGTGCTCAGATATAGACCCTCTCATGTATGGACATTAGATCTTTGATAAGGAAGTCAAGCCAACTCACCTGGGACAGAACAGTCTCTTCAATAAATGGTGCCTAGAGAACTGGATATCCATATGCAAAAGAATGAAAGAGGACCCATATCTCACACCCTATACAAAAGTTAACTCAAAATGGATCAGATCTAAACATTAGGTCTAAGACCATAAAACAGTTAGAGAAAATGTAGGGAGATATCTTATGAAACTTACAATTGGAGGCAGTTTTATGGACCTTAAACCTAAAGCAAGAGCACTGAAGAAAGAAATAAATAAATGGGAGCTCCTCAAAATTAAACACTTTTGTACATCAAAGAACTTCATCAAGAAAGTAGAAAGACAGCCTACACAATGGGAGACAATATTTGGAAACAATATATCAGATAAAGGTCTAGTATCCAGAATTTATAAAGAGATGGTTCAACTCAACAACAAAAAGACAACCAACCCAATTACAAAATGGGAAAAAGACTTGAACAGACACCTATCAGAAGAGGAAATACAAATGGCCAAAAGGCACATGAAGAGATGCTCAATGTCCCTGGCCATTAGAGAAATGCAAATCAAAACCACAATGAGATATCATCTCACACCCACCAGAATGGCCATTATCAACAAAACAGAAAATGACAAGTGCTGGAGAGGATGCGGAGAAAGAGGCACACTTATACACTGTTGGTGGGAATGTCAAATGGTGCAACCACTGTGGAAGGCAGTTTGGCGGTTCCTCAAAAAGCTGAATATAGAATTGCCATACGACCCAGCAATACCATTGCTGGGAATATACTCAAAGGACTTAAGGGCAAAGACACAAACGGACATTTGCACACCAATGTTTATAGCAGCATTATTTACAATTGCAAAGAGATGGAAACAGCCAAAATGTCCATCAACAGACGAGTGGCTAAACAAACTGTGGTATATACATACGATGGAATATTATGCAGCTTTAAGACAGAATAAACTTATGAACCATATAATAACATGGATGGACCTAGAGAACATTATGCTGAGTGAGACTAGCCAAAAACTAAAGGACAAATACTGTATGGTCCCAGTGATGTGAACTGACATTAGAGAATAAACTTGGAATATGTCATTGGTAACAGAGACCATCAGGAATTAGAAATAGGGTAAGATAATGGGTAATTGGAGCTGAAGGGATACAGACTGTGCAATAGGACTAGATACAAAAACTCAAAATGGACAGCACAATACTACCTAATTGTAATGTAATTATGTTGAAACACTGAATGAAGCTGCATCTGAGCTATAGTTGTTTTTTTGTTTGTGTGTTTTGTTTATATATAGTTTTTGTATTTTTATTTTTATTTTTTTCTCTATATTATCATTTTATTTCTTTTTCTGTTGTCTTACTATTTCTTTTTCTAAATTGATGCAAGTGTACTAAGAAATGATGATCATACATCTATGTGATAATATTAAGAATTACTGATTGCATATGTAGAATGGAATGATTTCTAAATGTTGTGCTAATCTTTTTTTTAATTAATAAAAAAACACTAATAATCTCTGATGATTTCTGCAACTATAAGCACACTTCCTGCTATTTCTGTTATCTTTAGTATTTAGAGATAAAAATCCAACCTTGACTACAGAGAGGCTGTAAGAAATAGCAAGTAGGAAAAATAATAATGAAGCACTTTGTTTTCTTTGAAGTGTTGTGAGGTGGTGTCATATTTTAATTTTGCTCTCTTCTCAAAACAAATAGCAAAATGCCGTCAATAAACTAAAGACACAGCTTACTGAATTTAAAATTGGTCCCAAAATATGGTCTGATATAAACTACCGGTTGAAACTTTAGCGTCATCGCTTTGTTATTATTGCCCAGTGCCTTGGGTGAATACTTTAATCCAATGACCTCCAGGAGGAGGTGGTGGAAAAAGCAGATATGGGGTCAGGTACCAACTCCATTGTCATCTGACTCAGTGATCCTGGGTACCTCATCCAGGTCATAAGGTCTTCTATGTCTTTTATAAACTAAGGGTAATAAAACTTTGCATTTCCTCAGAGTTCTTTAAAATAAATATGATTTATTGGTATTAAAAAATAATAGAATCTCACATATCTCTCTTCTTTGCAGAGAAAGCAATGATAGAAAACTCAGCTGAAAACAGGATTAGATCAAGGATTAGAAATAACCAATAGAAACCTCTCTGAGAAGTTACAAGAGCAGCAGAGGAGGATAAAAATGGGAAACAAGTAGTTTAGGCATGTCCTGCTGAACTCAGGCACTAAATAACAGATACACATAAATGTTTCCGAGGCAATTCTAGAAGCTGAAGGAAGGTCCGGTCTGCTGATGAAGCCATGATGCTAGCCCTGTTAAAAGTGGCATGCTTGTCATGGAAGGAGCAAGGGCTTTGATGTCAAGCAAACCTGGGCTGCAGTCCTGCTTTGGTGGATTATTAATAGCTGTCAGTCCTTGGTAGGTTATTTAACTTTGTTCAGCTTCAATATCATTTTAAGTAATGTGTGGATGATAGGACTTATGGGAAGCTGTGAGAATGAATCAAAGAACATGCATAGGGCCTGACATACACTAAGCACTCACTGAATATAGCTAATCCTTAATCCCTGAGAGCGGTGCCATCTCCATGCATGATCATTTTTCTCATTGATTGAATTTCTCACTAGGTGCCAGCACAGATCACTCAGCCTTCTTAGTTCTGCACATCATTTTCTGCTATGGTCAGTCAGATATCCCCAGCCTATTTTGCCACAAAGAAGAAGAGATGCTTCATGTCCAAGAGATGGCCTTTCAGATTAAGTTCCTCAAATGGGAAGGATGATGAATTATAAAGTTAACTATTATCTCTCCTAAGGAAATTTTTTAAATCCCTTGATGATCTCCATTTGAGTTTTTAAGGTTTCTGTCATATAACCAAACATCTCAAATTTAAAACATGTGGTGAGATGATTCCAGGGGCAACAGTCATCTTTACCCTCATCCCTAGTCTTCACCACTATTTGCTTTGCTCCTTTACCCCTTTCTAGTTTGTACCTACTATTAGCTCAATGGGATGAAAAAAAAAACAGAAGAAAGGGACCCCATTTCACTCTCAAAGTAGCCACTTTCAATATGAAAATTTTACTTTAAGGTTCCTAGCAGAGTACCTGGTGGCCATACTTTAAATAGAGTGTATTTATGACAGCCTTAGGAGTACCATTCAGATTCTCATCCTTCAACTTTGATGAGCTCTATAACTTGACTTATTTCCTCAACTTCTATAACTTGCAAAAAATATGCTTTTCCTTTTCAAATTGAAATGTGTGCCAAGATAGTGATATATGTTTTTAAATTTTGACGAATACTTGTACATTTTCAGGTTATACTCTTTTGTAAACCCTAAAATCTTTGGAAGAAAATGTAATTTTGATATAAGTTATTACTTAGATTTGTGAAGGTTAATACGGAATGCTTAGTTTATATAAAACCATACACTTTGGGGAAAACTACTTTCCTTTCCACTTCTTATAGTGAACACTTGTTCATGTGACCACTAAGCATCTCTGCCCCCATCTTGTGTTAGAACATCCCTGTGATAGTTAGATTCAGTTGTCAACTTGGCCAGGTGAGCATACCTAGTCTTGTTGCTGCGGACATACGCCAATGGTAGGTGAACCTCATCTGTTGCTAATTACATCTGCAGTCAGCTAGGAGGCATGTCTGCTGCAATGAGTGACGTCTGACTTAATTGGCTGGTGCTTAAATGAGAGAATGTAATGTAGCACAGCCTAAGCAGCTTGGCATTCCTCATCTCAGCACTAGCAGCTCAGCCCAGGCCTTTGGAGATGCAGAAAGAAGTCACCCCAGGGAAAGTTGTTGGAACCCAGGGGCCTAGAGAGAAGACCAGCAGAGACCATCTTGTGCCTTCCACGTAAGAAAAAACCTCAGTGGAAAGTTAGCTGCCTTTCCTCTGAAGAACCAACAAAATAAATCCCCTTTTATTAAAAGCCAATCTGTCTCTGGTGTGTTGCATTCCAGCAGCTAGCAAACTATAACAATCCCCATTATTGTTTTTGTTTGGGGGAATTGCTTTTTGTCTCTTGTGTGCTATGGTGCCAGCGTCTAAAGAAATGGGACTGTGTTCCTTTAGCCAAGGTGTAGACATGTGGCCCAGGGAAAGCAAAATGGGCTATCATGTGATATTGAAATGTGAATAGGATAACACTAAAATGGAAAAATTATTGAAACCAATTTATCTAAATGTGAGTGCCCAGACTTGGGTAAATCTGGTGGCTCAATGGTGTCATTAAAGACCCAGGATCATTCCCCATTTTACTGCTACCTTCACAAGATGTAAACTCATCTATTTAGCCACTTTCTCTGGTGGCCCCAAGATGTCTACCTAGGCCCAGGTGTCAAAGACAATGAGATGCTGTGGAGTGGCTCTTAGAGCAGGGCTCAGCTGATCAGCTCACTATTGCACCAATGGTGCCAGCTAAGCTCAGCCTTGTGGTTAAACAAATAAATACACATCAACCAAATTCCATTGTCCTGGCAGCTATTTCAAATATTCCTATTTGTTATTTCACAAACCTTGAACATATCCTAAGCACAATTTTCTATTGATTTACAATAATGCCTTTTGAACCTGCATTTGAATACAGGAGAATGATTTAAGTTACTTTTGGGTAGCAGTTTTGGAGGGAAGAGAGAAATATCTTTTCTCCATTAGCCAGAAATCCTTTATTCTGTTTTACTTTCTCCTTCTCTCTACAACTTCCCCTCCAGCTATAGCAGCTGTACTTAAATCTGTCTGCTTGATGCTACATTGGGTTTTGCTCTTTTACTCTTCCTTCCACTTACATCTAAGATATGTGGATCCTCATTAAATGTTTGCTGAATTAATAACTGAAAATAGATTAAATGAGGTGCTGCAATTACTATGATAAGAGCACAAGAAAGTGGCTACCATTAACAAGAATTATGCTAGACGTAATAATTATAGCAAAGGGAAGGGAAAGTTCTAGCTGAGATTGAGAAAAATGAGGGAGAATAGAACATGAGCTGCATGTTAAAAACACCAGTCTTGGGATTCATGTGATTTGGCTCTGAGAGTTGTGAGAATCATTCTAGAACATTCTTGACAGTACAAAATCTGCTTTTTTTGGTATTTTGTTTGTTTTAATATTCAGCCAACACTATCCCTGCTAAGAATACAAAAGTAGAAATTGTCTACATCCTTCATGTCCAATCTAGTAGGAGGCTTATCAAATGTTTAGAATTTTAGGATTAGAAGGACCTAAGATTTTTTTTTCAATCTAACTTGTTAATTTTATAAATGAAAAGATAAAGGATGGAGAGTTCCAACTTACTCATAATATTTTAGTATCATCTATTAATCTTGCTTTTTTACTGACAAACAATTTACATACATTGTCCCACTTGATACTCTCAATAATCCTATGAAATAAGAGTTCCAATTTGTGTATAAGATAACTGAGACCCAGAAAGGTTAAATAACTTTTCCAAGGTCACACAGCCATGCTCCTAAGCAGCAATGGAACCTTGACATGTTGACTTAGAGCCCAGTGCTCAGTCCACAGCATTGTTAGGTTTTAGTGCCTAAAAGTCTGAAACAGTATGAGCAAGGGATTTGGAGACTAGTAAATGAGCACAGAGTTACTAGTTGGCTTTTATGTGCAGTGTGTAGTTTCTGATTATATGCTTTTATTAAGATCATCATGCTCTATTAATTTAATGGCTTTTAATAATATGCTTACTCTTTACAAATGTAAACATAAAAGGAAAGGCAGAAAATGATGAAAATGTACCTGAGGATATAAGTTATTTTAAGTTAGACCACTAATTGGATTGTAATCAGCATAAAAAACAGCCAACATTGCTAATGTAACAAAATAGGTAGCGAGCAAGGTCATCACGGTTTAACAACTCCAATCACCTTCAGTTTTTGCTTCTAGCTAAATGATGTTGAATGCACAGAGTACCAAGGTATGGCCAGAAGGACCTTATGAGGCCATGAGAGACTACAAATCAAAAAAACCCAAAACTGTTTGTGAGAGAGTTACATTCGCTGTCATCTTACCCACTGATTCTGGTTAATACATAAAGCATTTGCAAGGAAATCAGCATGAAGCTAGCTAGGACTCTTCATTAATTCATTTGTGCATGCATTTCTTTCATCATTCATCATGACTGTGATCACATGATGGGTAGCTTGTAACTATGGCAGGAAATATGGGAGGAATTCTGAAAGGCTGCTAGAGATTCCCTTTCAAAGAAACATAGTTAAAACATTCTGTATTTTAACATGGAGTGTACTAGACTGGCTTTAGACCCTCCTCTTTCTGGCAGTAAAAGCTCCATTTGCTCTGCATTGACTTACATAATTAGTTTGTCAGCCAGGGATGGTTTATTTTGTGCTGTAGGCTTTCATTTTCCTACCTCTATTCCAGGACAGCAATTCCAAATATCTTGAGAAACACAACAAATACTTTTTTCTTTATGAGTATGGCTTTAGATAATAATGCCATTTCTGAACACTTAACGAGTTACACAATTAAGAAAGCATTGAAATTCAGGGCCTTATTTTTTTTTTTAAAAAGGACATTTTATTAATCATAAGGCTAGCATCTAATGCGTTGCTAATCCAAGTAGTATTTTCTTTTGATTTAAGACTCAAAAAGTTTAATTTATTCTTACTTGTTTCTGATGTTGACATAATTCAAATGTATGATGTGTTGTTTGAGTACCATCACACAACTACTATAAATGTATGTATGTGGGGGGAGGTGACGTTATTATATCTATCCATATACTATATAGAGAGTACTAGATACAGTGTATCTGTATCTAGATATATCTATCTCTAGGATGCTATGTATATGCATGTCTTAGTTTCCCAGGATTGCTACAATAAATATCACAAAATTGGTTCGCTTAAACAACAGGAATGTGGTTTTGGAGGTTAGAAGTCCAACATCAAATTAATGGCAGGGCTTGCTTTCTTCCATAGTCTGTGGCATTCTGACAATCCTCCATCCTATGATGACCTCTCCTTGTGTCTGCTCCTCTGATTTCTGCTACTTCTAGATTCTTCTGACTTTTTGCTTTTATGACTGACTTCTAGCTTCTAAGACAGGCTGTATCTTTTGCTTATAAGGATGCCAGTCATATGGACTAAGGCTCACCCTAGTTCAATTTGGCCTTATCTAAATAGGATCTCCAAAGATCCTATTCATAAATAAGTCCCCACCTTAACTAGTATCTTCAAAGATTCTATTTACAAATGGTTCACACCCACAGCACCTGCAGTCAGGACTTGAACCTATCTTTTGTGGGAGACATGCTTCAATCTCCAGCAATTCAAAGGCAGTTACTATCCTGGCTACGGTGATTGATCTTGATTACCAAGGGAACATTGGGATGCTACCACACAAAGGAGGTAAGGGAGAGTATGTCTGGAATATAGTTGATTCCTTAGGGCATCTTAGTACTCCCGTGCCCTGTGGTTATAGTCAATGGAAAGCTGCAACAACCCATTGTGTGGTATTTGTCATAGCAGCCCTGAAACTAAGACAGTACACACACACACACACACACACACACACATATATACACACACCACATGGTAGTTTTTTGTGATGGTAATCAAATAGCATTTCACATATTGAATTATGTCAAGTATAAAGTCTGGACATAATATATGTGTGTCTATGTAGCTATTGTTCCATATAGCATAGCATCTATATTTATATTTTCTATATAGCATGTAGTATAGAATGTATATTAATATATAATCATCCTTTAATTATTAATAAAATATGATCGAGGAATAAAAGAAATAATGCTTGACAAAAAATAAAGTAAGAACCAATACACAGAGGAATTCTATTTTCAATCTAGAGGAATCTATAACATTGAAAGAGTTTATTATATTTATTGTCTGAGAAATAAACAACATTGAAGCAATTCTTTCAAAGTTATGCTCAGTTGAATGCAAAGTACATTAGCAGTGACCACTAGTTTCCTCTAAACTGTCTTGGCAAGCATCTTGCATGCATTGCAGAAGTGTGCTTCTAGTCCTTCAGGCAGCCTGATTAGAATAAACTCTCACTACACGGCAAACCCTGTCTGCCAATTCTAAATTTATTTCCTACCTCTTGGGTCCAGACCTGTTTTCAGTGGAGAGTCCCATCCCCAGAAATTATCTTAAAAGACCTATTCTGATTTGGAAAAGACCCTAAATATCCAGTCCAGACCAAATATCATTCTTGATCAAAATACTCTGTGACGTACAGTTAGCTGTCCTCCACATCAGACTCAGGACTTCACACTGACATCCTTGTACTTCTATTCTGTCTGAGTTCTCAGCCAGCATTGGCCTTTTATCTACTCAGGGCTTAGTATTAACCTTGATAGCCCTCTTGGCACAAACTCCTTAAAGTGGGTGCATGATTAACGTGATAAATAGCTCATGCCTTTTACTTGGCCCAGTAATTACAATTTTTTTCTTGGTGTTTGGTTGCTTTTAGAATGGTACCAGATACTCTGTGTGCTTTTTAGCAAATGTGTATCAATGATGATCATAACCACCCTGACTAGTAGGGGATATTGGATAGCCATTAGACTTTTGGATTGAGTCAAATGGTGATAACATGTAGCCAAGGTTAATTTTGGAATGATAAATGGTATGATGATGGAGGAGATCTGGGTTTTGCCAAAGGAAATTGAAAGAATGGTGATGAATCATTATCCTTATTGTTGATTGTTATAGAATTGTCTGGAAAATAATTTATTTCTGCAGCCCCTATTTTCTAACCTCATCTTACTGAAATCCATCTTAAAAGTCAATGTTTCTATCATTTCATTACTTTTTCTTCACAGATTCCCCCACAGAAATATAAACTTTTCAACTTGGAACTCCATACAATCCCTCAATTGCTTTGTCTTTGCCTCATTCTCAGCTCTCCAATACACACACACACAACCACATGCACACACACACACACAAACACACAGCATCATAGCTCTTCAACACATGAACTGCATCATAATTCTTCAACTTCTTTACATTCCTTCTTCCAGTTGCCTCATCATTTTTCATAGTCGATCTATTTTTTATCATGTACACAGGTGGAATCAGTCAATTATGGCTGCATAACAAACAACCTCAAACCCTCAGTTGCATACACTGATAAGCATTGGCTTTTCCCTTCTAAAATAGATAGGTTGGCAGGAGTTGCTGGACTTCAGGCTGCAATTACTAGGGCTGGTCATTTTTATTTGTCTTTCATCCTGACCTTGGAGCTATCAGGCTAGCTGGAAATATTCTTCTCAAAATAATTGTAAAGATACAAGAAGGTAAGCCCCACTGTGCAAGCTTATTTCAAGCCTCAGCTTGTTTCACAACTATGAACAGCACATTGGCCAAAGCAAGTCACATGGACAAGCCAAAATCTGAGACAGGAATGTAACCTCTGACCATTATAGGCAGAATTTCAAAGTTGCATGGCAAAAGGTAGGATTAGAGAGGGGGTGAAGAGTTGCTTCCAACAACTTGATCTATCATAAGGGATGAGATGATGAATATCTTTTAATGTATCCAATCATTTGTTGTCATCCACAATGTATTAAGATTTGGAATTGCAGCTATAAACATAAACGAAGTGAAAAATAAGGCTCCGTCATCCGAGAAGATGGCAGAATAGGATAGGTCGTGTTCACCCCTGCTCCAAAAACAGCTCAAGAAGAGGCAGGCAACAGAGACAGTGCTTCCAGGATGTAAGTGGCCTAGGAGGGTCTTCTACACCAGATAGGAAGGCTCTGGTTGCAAAAGCTGAAAAACTAAGAAGCAGAGAAACTGAGACCATCGGGCTGGTGCAAACAGCCTACTGTGTCCCTCTCCAAATGGAAGCCCGGAGCCCTCAGGAGTGCATAGAAGGGGAGATGGGAACTAGGAAGTAAATCAAGCCATGGTCCTTGAATGCACTACCTCACTGGTGCAGCCCCATGACCCAGGACTCACCTCACACCCAACACACCTGGACCCCATCTTCTGCCCCCCCAACCCACGCTCCAAGGACCCCTGACCCGCCACCCCACCACCACTCCCATATGTACCCGCTCCACACCCCCACCCCAAGCACACATACACCTGACCCAGCCCAACCTACCTCTCCTGTGCAAGTGCAGTCTCACCTACCCCTTCCAAGACCCATCTCCCCATCCCTGCCCCCTGCAGGTGGTTGCTGGCATATAAAGGCTACCAGCACTCACCTTTATACCAAGGCTACACCGGCCCCAGCCCATACAGATGTGTAATCCCAACCTGTCCCCCCTGAACTCTGTGCATGTGTACATCAATTTATGGTTCTCCCAGATCCAGTCATGCTTACAGCCCCCAGCCACAACCCCCACCTCTGGAAAAGACCTGCCTAGCTAGGCCATATCAGCCCCCAGTCCACATGGGTGCAACCCCAGCCTGCTGCCCATGAACTGTATGCATGCACACACAAGGGCTTGCTCCTAGACTGGCACATATCAGGGCCCTGCCCCCCAGACCCTCACAAACAGTCACAACCTCCCGGCTGCGAAGTGTCCATGCATTCAGGTAGTGACTGCTTGACCCCTGCATCCCAACCTCTGCCCCACAAACATGCACACTTGCCCCAATCTCAGCACAAGTGTCCTGTTCCCACACATTGCAGGTGTTTGCAGGCAAATCTGTGCTACATAGCCCCCACCCTGCACACATATGCACACCTGCTCCAACCCCCTTCACACCTGCACATCTGTACCAGGGCACCATACACCCAGTGTCACTCTCTCCCCCACCAAATCCCTTAACCCTGGTGACTGTGCATGCCCCTACATACTCCCACACCCACGTCCAGGGACCTCTAGACCCCTCTTCCTGCACAAGGACACACCCGCACCCTGCCCCACCCCCATGCCTCCATCTCTGTGCCACTTACCGTACACACATACTACAAATCCCCCGTCCATGTGCCCACCCACATCCTACCTACACACCAGCCGCCATGCACCCACACAGCACCCCCAACCACCTCCCACACCTCTGTGCTCCCCACACCACACCCTGCTTCTGCACACCCTACCCTCCATTCCCACACTGCATCTCCACAACCCTGCAACCCATAACGCATGCTCACAGGCACCACCTTCACATCCCCAACCTGTGCCTATACCAGTGCTGCAAAGCAGTATAGCACTGTTGTGCCCTGCACCACATCCTGACCCACATCTATCCCACAACTACACAGCTGTAGACTACTGAAGGAAATCAACTTCCAAAGTAAACCTATCAAGATATTTACATGTCTCATACACAATAGAAGATCACTAAGCACATCATGATGCAGATATAACTCAGCCTAATGACCAAAATAAAATACCAGAAGAAATACAGACTTAGAACAACTAAACAAAGATGTTCACATAACTCTACTAAATAAAATAACTGGGATGGCTAATGACAAAAAAGAGATCAAGAAAACAATGGAAGAATATAAAGAGGAATTTGAAAGAATTAATAGGAAAATAGCAGATATCACAGAGATTAAAGATGTTGTAAATCAAATAAAAAATATACTAGAGACACACAACAGCAGATGTAAAGGGGCAGAAGAAAAAATAAGTGAACTACAGGACAGAACAACTGACTTTGAACACTCAAAACAGCAAATGGCAAAAAAACATGGAAAAATTTGAAATGGATCTCAGGGAAATGATACACAAAACAAAGCACAAAAATATAAGAATCATCTTTTCAGAAGGAGAATAGAAGAGTAAAGAACCAGGAAGATTAGTTGAGAATATAATGGGGAAAACTTCCTAACCCTTATAAAGGACATAAATATTCAAATTAAAGAAGCTCAAAAAACTCCAAATAGAATAAATCCAAGTAGGCTTTCCCAAGACACATACTAATCAGTCTGTCAAATGTGGAAGAGAAGCAGAAAATCCTGAAAGCAGTAACAGAAAAACCCTCTACAACATATATGGGAAACCACATAAAACTGAGTTAGGACTATTCAAAAGGCACCATGAGACAAGAAGGCAGTGGTATAATATATTTAAGATCCTGAAAGAGAGAGATCTCCAGCTAAGAATTCCATTCTCAGCCAAATTGTCCTTCAAAACTGAGGGAGAGTTTAAAATCTTCACAGAAAAACAAATCCTGAAAGAATTTGTCAACAAGAGACCACCTTGCAAGAAATACTAAAGCCAGTTAAAAAAAAAAACAAAACAAAAACAGGAGAGGGAGGTCTGGGGGAGGGCACAGAATTGAAGACTGCCAGTAAGGGTTACTTAAAGAATAAAAAGAGAAAGAGGGAAAAGAATATATTGATCTGACAAAATCTAAAAGATAAGATGGTGGATTCAAGAAATGCCTTTTCAGTAATAACTTTGAATGTTAATGGACTAAATTTAGCAATTAAAATATACAGATTGACAGAATGGATTAAGAAATATAACTATATTTATTTATTTATAAATATAATCCAGCTATATGTTCCTTACTTATAAGAGACTTATCTTAAACTAAAGGATAAAAATATATTGAAAGTGAAAGGAAGGAAGATGTTCCATGCAAGTTGTAACCAAAAAGAGAGCAGCAGCTATACTAATATCAGACAAAATAGAGTTTAAATGTAAAGACATCAAAAGAGACAAAGAAGAACACTATATATATGTATATAATTCACACTATGAATTAAAGAGACAAATCACCAAGAAGAAATAATAATCATATATGTTTATGCTTCCAATCAAGGAGCTCCAAAATACATGAGACCAGATATTGGCAAAACCGAAGGGGGTGACAAATATTTCATTAATAATAGTAGGAGACTTCAATACACCATTCTCCTCTATAGATAGAACAGCCAGACAGAAGAACAAAAAGGAAATAGAGAAGTTAAACAACTTGATAAAAGAATTAGAGCAGACAAACATTTATAGGTCATTACACCCCAAAACACCAGGATATACATTCTTCTCTAGTACTCATGGAACGTTCTCCAGGATAGATCATATGCTGGGACACAAAACAGGTCTTTATAAATTTAAAAACATTGAAATTATTCGAAGCACTTTCTCTGATCTAAATGGAATGAAGCTGGAAATCAGTAACCACCAAAGAACAAGAACTTTCACAAAAATATGAAGATTAAATAACACACTCTTAAACAACCAGAGGGTCAAAGAAGAAATTGCTAGAGAAATCAGTAGCTATCTGGAGATGAAAGAAAATAAAAAAACAACATATCAGAACTTATGGGATGCAGCATTGGCTGAAGAAATAAAAGAAATCATAAGATGATACTATGAACAATGATATGCCAACAAACTAGACAACATAGATGAAACGGAAAAATTCCTGGAAACACACAAACAAGCTACACTGACTCAGTAAGAAATAGAATATCTCAACAAACTAACCACAAGTAAAGAGATTCATGCATTCCAAAAAGAACAAGCATCAATTCTACTCAAACTCTTCAAAAAATTGAGAAAAGAGGAATACTACCTAACTCTTTTTATGAAACTAATATTTTGATACCAAAACTGGGTAAAGACTCTATAAGAAAGGAAAACGACAGGCCAATCTCCCTAATGAACATAGATGCAAAAATATAGCAAATTGAATCCAACAACACATTAAAAGAATTATACATCACAACCAAGGACAGTTTATACCAGGAATGCAAGGATGGTTCAATACAAGAAAATCAATTAATGTAATACAGCTCATTAACAAATCAAAAGGGAAAAAATCATATCATCATCTCAATTGATGCTGAAAAAGCATGTGACAAAATTGAACCTCCTTTTCTGATAAAAATGCTTCAAAAGATAGGAATCAAAGATAATTCCTTCAATATAATAAAGGGCTTACATAAAAAGTTGATAGGCAGCATTGCATTCAAAGGAGAGAGAGTAAAAGCTTTCCCTCTAAGATCGGGAATGACACTAGCTTGCCCTCTGTCACCACTATTATTCAACACTGTATTAGAAGTTCTAGCTAGAGCAATCAGGCAGGAAGAAGAAATAAAAGCATCAAAATTGGAAAGGAGGAAGTAAAAATACTTGGAAAGTCCTGAGATATCTGCAACAAAGTTACTTGAGCTAATAAACAAATTCAGCAAGGTGGAAGGATATAAAAGTAATGTGCAAAAATCATTAATGTTTCTATACACAAGCAATGACCTGAGGAGTCAGTTAAGGAAAAAAATCCATTCAAAATAGCAACTAAAAGAATCAAGTACATAGGAATGAACCTAACTAGGGACATAAAGAACTTGTACACAGAAAACTATGTAACATTGCTAAAAGAAAACAAAGAAGATCTAAATAGGTGGAAAGACATTCCCTGCTCATGGATAGGGAGGGTAAATATAGTTAAGATACCAATTATACCACAACTGATCCATAGATTTAACACAGCACCAATCAAAATTCTAACAACCTACTTTTTGAAGACTTAGAAAAATAAGTCATAGTCATTTGGAAGAAAAAGAGACCTTGAATAGCTAAAAGCATCCTAAAAAAGAAGAACAAAGTGGGAGGATTAATACTTCTGATTTTAAAACTTATTATAAAGAAAGCCACAGTGGTTAAAACAGCATGGTACTGGCACAAAGATAGAAGTATGGACCAATAGAATCAAATCGAGAGTGCAGAAATAGACCACAAATATATGATCAACTTACTTTTAACAAGGACCCCAAATCCATCGAACTGGGATAAAATGATTTTTTCAATAAATGGGCATGGGAGAAATGGATAGCAATACCCAAAAGAATGGAAAAGGACCCTTATATACCTTATACAAAATTAACTCATAATGGATCAAACACTTAAATATAATATTTAGTACCATAAAGCTTCTAGAAGAAAATATAGGGAAACATCTTCAAGACCTAGTAAGAGGAGGTCCTAAACTTTATACCCAAAGCTTCCTAAACTTCATACCCAAAGCACAAGTGACGAAAAAAAAAAATAGATAAATGGGAACTCCTTAAAATCAAATGTTTCTGCACTTCAAAAGACTTCGTCAAAAATGTGAAGAGGCAGCCAACTCAGTGGGAGAAAATATTTGGAAATCACACATCAGACAAAGGTTTGATGTCCTGTATACATAAAGAAATCATGCAACTCAACAACAAAAGAACAAACAACCCAATTATAAAATGAGCTGAAGATATGAATAGACATTTTTATGAAGAGCCAATACAGAAGGTTCAAAAGCATATGAAGAGAGGCTCATCTTCACTAACTATAGGGAAGTGCAGATCAAGACTACAATAAGATACCACTTCACACCTTTAAGAATGGTTGCTGTTAAACAAAACAGGGAACTACAAATGTTGAAGAGGATGCGGAGAAACTGTGACACTTTTGCACTGCTGGTGGGAAAGTATAATGATACAGCTGCTATGGAAGACAGTTTGGTGGTTCCTTAGGTAAATAAATATTTGGTTGCCTTATGACCCAGTAATAGCACTACTTGGTATATACCCAGACGAGCTGAAAGCAGTGACACAGACATCTGCACACTGATGTTCATAGCAGCTTTGTTCACAATTGCCAAAAAATAGAAACAATCCAAATGACCATCAACAGGCAAGTGGATCAACAATATGTGGTATATACATACAATGGAATATTATGCAGCAGTAAGACAAAATGACATCCTGAAGCACATGACAAGATGGATGAGCCTTGAGGACATAATGCTGGTGAAATAAGCCAGACACAAAAAGATAGATACTGTATGACTCCACTTTTATGACCATGGTAAAGGTTAAATCAGAGGCTTATAAAATAGAATATAGGGGACTTAGAGATACATAGAAGCTAGAGATGGGTGAACGGTTAGCTAATGAGCTTGAACTCAAATATAAGGTAAAAGATAGAAGTGAAGGCAGTTCTCTAGTGCATCTATAAGTAATGTTACCATATTGAAGGTGAACATGATTGAAAAGGATTGTATAGACTTCTGTGTCCCACTGATTAACCTTACAAATTTAAATAAGTTTTTGCATGAACTACTTCAAAGCTATGATTCTTGTACAAAGAAGGTTTAAATTCAGGATACAGGGAGAAAGCTGCTATTGCATGCTATGGGCTATGTTTAACAGGAAAACATCAACAGTACCACAGCAACAGCAGAGGTAAATAATGGTGGGGGGGGGGGGGCAAGAATTAAGGGAACGTTTAGATTTCCTATTTTGTGAGGGTGTGTTTATTGGTTGTCTTCTTATTCAGCACAATGAAATTATCTAAAATCGAAAATGTTGTTGGACTGTGTACTTTGGGCATTATTCATGATGCCTAATGAATGTAGGTGGCTGAAGGATACACTCACTGAGTAGATTGGTGAACGATGGTGTATATATATATGATTGAATATTGTGCTGGTATGGGAAGGATCAAAGTTGTGGGGTACGCAGCATTGTGAATGAACCTATGGGACATTGGGTGAGGCCAAATAAGCCAGAAGCAAAAGAGCAATTATCATATAATTTCCTTAAAAAAATGCTTATAAGAAAACAGGAGCCTAGAATGTAAGCTCTTATAGCAGTCACATTTAGTCCCGAGTGGTAATTATTGTTTTGGGATTTTGAGAGGTGATTTTTATATATATAGCCTGAACTTAAAGATAAGAATGAAACCGATCAGGTCAGTATTAAGGTAATTCAGAACACAGGGATAAGGAAGGCATTGTCTGTATTCTATAACCTCACCTACTCTTTGAGACCAAAGGAAGAAAGTTTTATTTTGTCTGGGACCTAAATTTCCTGTAGCACATAATTTAACTCAACCTGTCTGGATAGCTCATTTAAACAATTGAAACACAGGGAGCCCAGAATAAGAATGAGGGCCTTTAATCCTGTATAGCTTAATGTAATGCTTGGATACATCCTAGAATATATTAAGCAGGTAATCAAAAAGTATTGGCAAAATCCCTTGAGGGATGGGAGAAAAATATGAAACTATTAAACATTACCACCGGCAAAACCCCTGATGATGTGTCAAACATTAGGGACACCCAAATCAATAGGTCAAGCCCTTGATATTGAGGCTTGCTCTGGTGAAGCTTGCATATGTAGCAGAGAAGCCTAGCCTACCTATAGGTATGCCTAAGAGTTACTTCTGGAGGACCTCTTCTGTAGCTCAGATGTGGCCTCACTCTCTCTAAGCCCAAGTCGGCAAGTGAAATCATTGCCCTCTCCCCTACGTGGGACATGACATCAAGGGGTGAAGGTCTCCCTGGAGGTGTGGGAGATGACTCCCAGGGATGACTCAGGCCCTGGCACTGTGAGATCAACAATGCCTTCCTGACCAAAAGGGGGAAAAGAAGTGTAACTAATATAATATTTGTGGCTGAGAGAGTTCAAATAGAGTCGAGTGCCTACTCTGGAGGTGACTTTTATGCAAGCTTCAGTTAGACATTGCTACCTATCATAATGTGCCAAACCCTAACCAAAACCATTCCAGCCTATCTTAAAGATCCCTAGGGGAGTATATAAGATCCTACAAATGTTCCATGCACTAGAGTTTGCAGAAACCTACAACCTTCACATTTTCCTACAACCAGTTAAGTCCTGAAACTTAGAGGATCAGCCTCTCCAGAACATCAGCTAGTTCCATCTCCCTACCCCATATTATTAACAGCCTCTTCCAACATGAAAAACTTAGAATGGGCATAGCCCAAATACCCCTAAAGAGTGGGATAGAAAGATCAAAGGTGGTAGTGGAGTTATATAGGGAAGGGAGGGTTTAACAAATGAATATGATTGCTGAATCATTATATTGATATTTCTTTTAGTCTCCAGTATTTTAGAATAGCTAGAAGTAAAAACATCAAACTGTGGAATTATAACCCATGCCAAATTTGAAATCTGTTCTACAACTAATTGTTGCATGGTGCTTTTATTGCTTTTTCGTATATATGTTATTTTTCACAAAAAGAAAAAAAATGTCAATTGTGATGATAAAAAATGTTTATTCCTTTTAGCCTCCAATGTTCTGGAGCAGCAAGAAGGAAAAATCTGAGATGATGGTATAGTAGTCCATGACAAACTCTGGGATCTGTCCTATAACTACTTGTTGAAGAGTGCTTTGAGAACTATTGCTTTGTTTTCCCCTTTACTTCGTATATATATATTATACAATAAAAAAGCTAAAAAGAAAAAGGCTGGAGAAAAATGTTCATCTTTGACTTGACTCATACATCATCACATGGGAGAAATTGTGGTGTTCTATGCCTGATCTAATGATAAAGTAGAAAGAAGGCTAAGCATTTCACCTAATTTTTTTTTACATAGTCACATTGCAAAAGCTAATCAGTAATACAATCATCTTCAAGAAACATGACTACTGGAACATAGCTCTATACTTTCAGGTACTTTCCTCTAGCCTAACACACCTTAATCTAAAAAGGGGATATCGATATAATGCTTAAGAATAACCTCCAGGACAACCTCTTGACTCTGTTTGAAATCTCTCAGCCACTAGCACTTTGTCTCATTTCTCTCTTCCCCCTTTCGGTTGAGAAGACTTTCTCAATCCCTTGATGCTGAGTCCCAGCTCATTCTAGGATTTCTGTCCCATGTTGCCAGGGAGGTTTACACCCCTTGGAGTCATGTCCCATGTAGAGAGGGGGAGGGCGATGAGTTTGTATGTTGGCTGAGAGAGAGACAGGCCACATCTGAGCAACAAAAGTGGTTCTCTGGGGGTGACTCTTAGGCCTAATTTTGAGTAAGCTTAGTCTATCCTTTTAAGTTTCTTAGGAAGAACCCCCAAGATTGAGCTCTGGGTCTATTGATTTAGTTGTCCCTACTGCTTTCGAGAATATCAGGAGTTCTCCAAATGTGGAAGCTGAGTTTTCCTGCTTTCTCACCATTCCCCCAATGGAACCTTGCAAATACTTTTTTATTCACTGTTCAAACTACTCTGGGATTTATCAGGGCATCCCTCTGGGCAAACCTACATCTCATGCCCTATTCAAGGTTCCATGTACTTATGGTGTTCAATTAAATTGTCCATATAAGTTAAATTAGGAAATGCACTAGTCAAAATGTAAATTTTGTACCAAATAAATATTCTTTTATTTTAGTCTCATACAGGTTAAAGTTTTAAAATATGACCTACCATCTATTTTCAACACCCTACAATATTGACATTCCTTTATTCTTCCTCATGCAAAAACATTTTTTAATTTGTACATTTAGCCACTGTCATTGTACACTCTAGGCATTTCTAGATTTTACCTTCTCAGTCTTTATCACCTATCTTTCCTTCTGGTTTCATTTGTACCCCCAGCCCTCCTCCCTCTATCATTCTCACATTCAGCTTCATTCGGTATACTAACATTGTTGTGTTACAATTAGGAAGTATTGTGCTATCCATTTCTGAATTTTTACAATCAGTCCAGTTGCACAATCTGTATCCATTCAGCTCCAATTACCCAGTATCTACCATATTTCTATCTCCTGATGGCCTCTGTTCTTAACTGAAATTCTCCAAGTTCATTCATTAATGTTATTTATCAATGTTAGTTCACATCAGTGAGACCATACAGTGTTTATCCTTTTGTTCCTGGCTAATTTTACTCAGAATAATGTCCTTAAGGTCCATCCATGTTGTTACATACTTCATGACTTAATTCTGTCTTACAACTGCATAATATTCCATCATATGTACATACCACAGCTTGTTAAGCCACTCGTCTGTTGATGAACATTTGGCTGATTCCATCTCTTGGCAACTTTAAATAATGCTGCCATAAACATTGGTGTGCAACTGTCTGTTGTGTCCTTGCCCTCATGTCCTCTGAATAGATACCTAGCAATGGTATTGCTGTATCACATGGCAATTTTGTACTTAGCATTTCACCTAATTTTGAGAAAAAAATAATAAATAACGCATCAGTAATCTTCAAAATAAAAATATGAGTTCCTTTATGTTGATAATTAATAATGATGCATAAATGCCATGTTTTATTTTTACTTCCAGCTGGATTTTCACTGTGACATCGTGAAGAAACCATGATTTCTGAGTCATCTTTTAGCATCTCAAAGTTACCTAGTGTTATGTTTTAAATGCAATGTTAAAAATATTGAACACACTATATACATTCTAGACTGGCTAAGTTTTTTAAATTCTAAGCACTAACAAGGATGCAGAGCAACCATAACTCTCATACATTGCTGGCAGAATGCAAATTAGTTCAGCCGCTTTGGAAAACAGTTCGCAGTTTCTTATAAAGTGAAACACACTTACAAGACATTGTAATCCCACTCCTAGGATACTTTTGCTATCTTTTGTCTAGGATGCAAAGACAGTTTTGTTTCTTTTGGCTTTCTCTTCAGGATGGCATATTTGTTTTACTATATTTCATTTGCTCTCTCAATTTCCTCCAAATTACTGAGATTTTCTGTTTACTCATGTCTTTTACTGTCTCCTTATTTCTCATGATTCCAAAGTTGCTAATTCCAAAAGTGTTGTTACATCTCCTCTTTTGGAGTCAAACTATATTCTACTCTTCCTTTTATGTCTAGTCATTATACAAAATGTGCATTATTGCTACTGTGTATACTATGTGATGTGAATTAGATCAAGCAGCCTTTAACCCTTGCAAATAACCTTTTTACTGTCCTTAATTCTTTCTTGACCCCTAAATATTTGTTTTATGTTGCTTATATAAAAGATGAAACAGAAAGTTCTTTCTCTAGCAAACATAAGCTACCGGCTTCCATTTCTTGATAAATAACTGCTACCATATGTGTCCATAATAGATTCACCTGCTTGGCAGACTATCTTTAATATTTACTGATTATTTAAATTTGCTGAACAGTGAGTCATATCTGAGAGGCAGGATTTCTTATAGTGGATGTATTTTACATGCCAGAAAAACTTAATTAGATATGAGGTTTAAGTTAAAGAAGGTTTATATTGTCCCAAATTTCTGAGTTTGTCATCTAGCTGCCACATTACTGCCTGCAGCCTGCTGCATGGTAGACCATGAGTTTAGAGCACAGAGCGATACATCTTCTTTCACTTCCTCCCCAAATTATTCATCAGACAGCAAGGAAGAGCTCTCTCTCACTCTCTCTCCTATTGTTGATTATTTTCTCACCACCGCCTTGTTACAATTCAACCTATCTTCATAATAGTCAATAAAAAATAAAACAATCTGCAACAACAAAAACCCGAATTGTGATCCACCTTCCCCTAGCCTTTTTCCCATCTCTATTATTTGATTCCTCTCAAAAATTACAATGAAAAAGACCAGTTCTTCTTTGTATCTTCATCCCTCCATACCTGAATCAAGCTGCTCTTTGAGAGACTCTAAAGAATTCCGTCTTGCCGAATACAAGCGCTGCTTCCTGGTTCTCACTTTCACGTGAGTTTTTACAATCTTTGACACTGCTGACCACCCATTCCATCTTAACATGCTCACTCTTGGCTTCTTTTCAATCTTCTCATTCTTATCCCATTATTTAATAGTCTCCTCTACAGCCTTTCTTCCTCCACTTCAAGGTTATATTCTTTTTTTTTTTTTAATTTTTTTTGTATGCTATATGGCAAGAGTCACATTTCATTCCTTTTTTATATGAGTGCCCCATTATTGCAGCACCATTTGTTGAATTTCTGCTTGTTTTTTGTTTGTTTGTTTGTAGTTTGCTTGCTTGTTTATTTGTTTTGGGAAGTGCATGTCCCAGGAATTGAACCTGGGTCTCCCTCATGGCAGGCAAGAATTCTACCACTGAATTACCCTTGCATCCCCCCCACCCAAGATTATATTCTTGATCTTCTCTCATATTCTCCCACTAGTGACCCCTTCAGATGAGTCAAAATCTGTATTCCCAGTCCAGCTCTTCTCCAAGACTCCATACCCACATTTGCAACCTTTTTCTGGACAGAGATGTTCCATGGATTCCTAAACTCAATGTGTTCAAAATGAAAGTGGACAGCAAGCAATAGCACACAGAAAATGGCTTTGGAATCAGACAAACCAGCATTAAAATTTTACCTTGGACACTTATCTGCTGTGTACCTTTGAAATAACCACTTAAATTTTATGTGCAAAATACAGTTTGGGGGAAAATACACTTCATGGACTTACTAGGTAGATTAATATCTAATACAGTGCTTGGAATATGGTAGCACTCAATATCTGCCAGGTATTCTGTATAATAATCTTCTCTTCAATTTCTTTTTCTCATCTTGGGTCTCTTTATCCTTTAAAAGCATCATTGCAATCCTACAGCCTTTCTTTCTCCCTAGCTTCATCAGTATTTGGGCCATGTTGATTCCAATTTTTTGTTCATTTTCCCTTGAATCCATACCTAGTTTTCTCTGCATTGGCCCTTATTTTTGCCAACTTAGATTATTTTAAAATTTCCCCTTTCTTTTTTTTCTCTGCCTTCAGTCTCTCACTCCTCCAAAACATCCTTTAGACTGCTATTTAAATTATTTTCCTAAGGCATAGCAATAATTCCATAATATTTTCCATCAAACATTTTTGGTGGCTCCTACCTGCTATGGATTATGACCAAACTCCTTAATCTAGCACCGTTCCCAGCCTGATTCTTAGCCATTCTTACAGTTTTAACTGCTTGTCTTTCTCTTTATGAACTTTCTGCTTTAGCCAGATTCAGTGTCCCCAAACATGCTTTACAAACTGAAGACATTTCCCATCTTTGTAATGTCTCTCTTTCCATAACAAATCCAACTAAATTCTTCAACTGCTTCTCCCTTAAAGTTTGTGGAGTACAGAGCTTGTATCTATTTTAGTGTTCTGACTTAAATGCTGTTAGGTATTAGGGTGTCTTTCTTCACCACAAGTTGAATCCATTGAAAACAGAAATAATGAATACTATAAAACCAGTAAAATGGAAATTAAAGTGGAAAACCCAGGACTGAGAAAAATAAATATAACAACTTTATGGCCCAATATGATTGCTGTATTCATCACCGAACTTAGCTCTGAACTTCTTAGCAAACAAAATTCAATGATTTATTCAATTTTTTATTTCACAAATATATTTTTGATGTGTTCCCTAAGACCTGCACTAGGCTACAGTCTTTAAATACAAATGGGTACAAGCATGTACAAAGTACCTAAAGTGGCGAATTCCATACCTCAAATTTTCCAAGAGTTAAAAAAAAAACATTTTTCATGTGAAGCAAAATTTCTCTCTTGTTACTAATGTTGAGAGACGTTTCTTATTTGAGACTTCATGTAGAGGGCATTGAATAAAATAATGGGCAAGTTTCTCTTTACAAGTCATTGAGCTTTTCACTCAAAAACTTTGCCTTGCCCATTCATTCATGCAGAATTCTACAGCAGATTTGGAGAGAAGGTGGCTTTCTAAGCAATAATTAGACAATAATCCCTATCCCCAAGTGGTTTTTAGTCTTATTAATGAAGGCAATGTCACCATGAAACTAGTCAAGGAAAGTAAAGAAAAACAAATGAAAGACAGCTATGGGGAAAGCCTCTGCGCAAAATCATCCTGTACATCAGGACTGAAACACTGAGCAAAGAAGACAGAAGATGAGAATGCTGTGGGAAAATTTAAGAGCACTTTGCAAAAACAACAATGATATTAGAAGGAGGAAGGCATTCCCTGAGGCATCTCCCTTTTTATTTTGTATCTTGCTTTGTTGTTTGTGCCTCAGGCTTGACTTGACTTCACCCAGGTAACCTTGAGTGCCCACCACACCATCTTCAGTAGAAGGGTCCCAGGCGAGGAGATCAGAGGCCCTAATTCTCATCCTCTCTCTGTCCCTTCCGCTTGCTGCTGTGCTCCATGTGCTTCCCTCCTTTGTTGTCTGGAAAAAAAAATAGTCCTTTGTTTGGTATTTCTGATCTATCTCTATTGATGGCAGGGCTGCAGTTTCATGTCTAAGCCCTTTAAGCACTCTAGGAGGAGAGGAGAATTACAATCACCACGTTGCTAGTTCCTATGAAACCTGGGCCCACAATTGCCAAAATATTTCATGTAGTGTCGCCTGTACTTCTTGTTATGTGGTTCCTCTGACTGATTTTTTGATAGAAATTTCTTCCTTATTGGAATTTTCCTAACTATTACGCTACCTATTTTTCCCTGTATGTGTATATAGATGCTTCTGGGCACATCACTAACTCAGTTGATATTTATGGAAAAAACTGCTATGGGCAAATTGGATTTAGGCACTGGAAATGTGAAAAAAAATTTAGATGTGAAGTCTGCCTTCATTTGTCTTATAGTCTAACAATGAGAGTAAAGACATTTCTAGAAATTCTTTTGCTTTAAATAGGAAAAAGAGGATTTACACAGAAGTGGCATGAGAATTCAGAAGAGGGATAGATTCTTTTGAACTGGATGGAGAAAGGAAAATTTCACAACAGGACTGGCATTTACAATAAGCCTTTAATAGTAGTTGAATTTTGGATATGTGAAGATTAAAGGAAAGGGCATTTGGGGCAGAGAAAGCAGTATGGATGAAGAAAAGGAAAACTTAAAAGAGTTTAATAGGAAACAATAAATAGTTAAATGTATGAGTTAGGAATGCTTTTAAACAAAGTAATGGGAAACCCTACTAAACAGTAGCTTAAACATAAGACTATTTATAGTATATTTACTGGAAGCCTGGAGGTAGAATGGCTCAGGATAAATTCCTTGGCTCAGGCATGTCATCAAGGACTCAGGCCATTTCCCATCCTTCCACTCTTGCATTCTTAGCATGTCGACTTTCATTCTTGAACTTCCCCCTGTATCTTATTTTTCAGAACTGAATTGCATGCCCATGACTAGACCTTGGAGAAGAAGGAATAGAAATGCCAAATGCCATATTTGGCTTATAACAATTCTGATTCCTTCTTTGAAGCTAGATACATTGTTACCCAATCAAAAGTAAGGTTCTGTTGGGTAAAAAGAAGAGCCCATGGTGGTAGGAAGGTAATCGAATAGGAAACTGAGGGTGTCTGCTATACTTAGCTTGGCTAAAATATTGAATTTCCAATGTTTTCAGAGATATAGTGGGGGGAAACCTAGTAAGCATCTTTCGAGGCCCATCTTATTCAACTCAATGGGTGTGTTTCAGCTCTCCACTTATCTGCCCACTTCGTGGCTATGAACCTTATCAACTCACTTTCCTACTGGAAATGCTCTCTTCATTTGTTCTCTGTCATCCCTTTTACCTGTGTTTTCCTTCTTCCTCTTTAGCTGCCTCTTCTCAATAGTTTGCTGGCACCTGTCCTCTGATCCCCACAAAAAATACCATGTTCTTAGTTTCTGTCTCAGGTCCTTGACTCTTCTCACTTTTCTGAATGGAATCTATCTAAATATACTTGTGTGTATGTGTGTGTGTATGTGTGTGTACTCCTATATTGCTCTTAAATCTCTAGCACAAACCTCAAATGACTCTTTCTGCCTTTATACTCACTTCTACCTTTAAAGCCCCTTTAATCCATTTCAAACTTCCTTGCCTTCACTCACCTGATTCCCTCTACTTGGAATTCTATCTTCTTCCACCTTCTTTGCCCAGTGAATTTGTTCTCATTTGGGTTCAGTTCCAGCGGCATTCCTTTTGGATGTCCTTCCATATCCTAATTGCCAACGCTCCTCCTCTGTGTTACCTGGTATCTCTTTTATCTCACTGTAGTCATTTTGTTAGTGACCACTTCTCTGAAGATTGCCTAGAACATCTCTAGTCTATGCTACCGCCATCTTCCAACAAGATCACTGCAATAACCTCCTGCTGAATCTCCTTGCATCCCATGTGGCTGCAAGGAGAAAAGTACAAACTTTTCCTGGTGCTTCAACAGAATGATCTTTTCTAAACACAGACTGATGATCACTATCCCTTACTTAAAACCTTTTACCTTCTCTGTTATTCTGAGGATAAAGACCAAAGTGCCTCATTGACCAGACCTGTGCTTCCCTTTCCAAACTCATCTCACCACTCCCTCTTGTCTCTGTCCCATAACTCCACTGACCTTCTTCCATTTACCCAAAACTTACACATCATCGTCCAGCTGCCACAGTGTTTGTAAATGCTCCTTCCTTTCTTTGCCTTCATAGACGCTCATTCAGCTCACAAAACACCTAAGATCCTTCCTTAACATTGCAGGAATGTATTTTCAAAGAACCTTATTCCATTTTTTGGTAATAATGCCCTTGTTTGTGTGATTATTTGATTAGTAGCTTTTCTCTCTAGAAATATTCCTAGAAGAGTAGCAACTGTGTCTACATTTCCTCACCTTTGTATTCATCCTACCGCCCACAGTTACTACCATCTATTAGATGTCATTAAATATATTGTTTGTATCATAAATGTATGTATTAATGAATTCATCATTAAGTGATTAGATTTGTTATTTTATTTTATGGAATTCAGGAGCTTGTGTAGTACTTACACTTGAAAATTTAAAAAGACATTTTTGAAATACCGAATTAAAGAATTAATTTCTTTAATAGCAAGCTGATGAATTTGGGGTTAGAAAAAGAAATTGTGGGTTTTTGAACAGTTTAGGGCCCAAGTCAACTAATTCCTAATAAGCCCCTCGTTAGGGCTTCTAATGCATTTTTCTTTTACCCAATTTTCTCTTCTAAACTATTATGAGAGGCTGAAAAAAAAACTTTACCTCTGCCTTTGTAATCAGATCCAGGAAGTGGAACAGTCCCAATACATTATCCTATTCTTTCAGGATTTTAAGGGGTTTGGTTTTTTGTTGTCTTTCTCCACCTTATCTAGTTCGGGTTTTGTTTGCACAGTGTCAATTCAGTTAAACTAAACGACATTACGCAGCTTCTTCTCGCTTATGTTTCCAAGTTTGAGTTGCACAGAGAAATGTGTAGAAATTATAGGTGAAGCTACAGTCATTACTCTCTGGTAGAAGGTTCCAGATTCTCATTCTCCCTCACTTTGTGTCCGGCAGTTCTTCCCCATAGCTGTCCCTGCTGACCAACAGCAACTCCAGCCCTTTACTGGTCACCTGGTTGCTGATCCACAATGATAACAACTTCTAGAATTCCTCCTCAGCACTCCTTTCCCCGCTTGGCCACTGGCCATGCCCAGTTTGATTGACTGGTTGGTGACCATGCTGATCCTCCAGCTCCTCATTTCAAACCTTACTTCCCAGCATGATATAAAGTCTAATTCCTATAATCATTGCCATCATCCCCATAACTCATAGTCATTGTGCTTCTCTAATTGAACCCTGATTGATACAGAAACTGGTATCTGGAAATAAGGTGCTTCTATAACAGGAACTTAAACAGGTGGCAATGACTTTGGTACTAGGCAATGAGAAAGCTTGAAGATCCCTGAAAAATTACTACTGTGGCCTGGAAAAAGCCAATTTCATTTTTATATTGGTAGAGCAATTAACTAGATTTTCACCTGATATAAGATGAAGAAATATATATATCAACTTGGGGATCTGGCTAAAGAAATTTGCAGGCAGAATGTTCAGGTGTCAGTTAGATTCTTTCTGGGGTGTATTGTCAGGTGTTGCAACAGAGACATCTGGGGGATGAATAAATATGAAGTTTCAGGCAGAAGTATCTTGAACACAGAATTTCTTGGTTTGGAAATTAAAGCTGTTTGCCAACCTCTCTTGCCTACAAAAGATTCTCACAATAAGAAATGTCCTCAGGAGGAAGATGAAAACCAAGTGTTTCAGTTTGCTAAAGCTGCCGTACAAAATATACAGATATGGATTGGCTTTGATAAAGAGGATCTATTGAGTTACAAGTTACAGTTCTAAAGCCATGGAAACATCCAAATAAAGGCATCAAGAAGAGGCTACTTTGCTGAAGAAAGGCTAATGGCGTCCAGGTTCCTTTGTCACATGGTGATGTCTGCTGGCCCTTCTCTCTTGGGTTGGTTTCAAAATAGCTCTCAGCTCCTTGGGGTCCTTCTGGCTTCTGCTGGGTCATTTCCTTTCTTCAAGCATCTGTTAACTCTCTGGGCTCTCTTATGGACTTTAGTAAGCATATTAAGACCCACCTTGAAGGGGCAGGGTCACAGCTCCATGAAAACAACCTAATCAAGAGCTCCCACCATCAATAGGTCTGCATCCATGAAATTTGATTAAAATGATATGGCTTTTCAAGGGTATGTAACAGCTTTAAGCCAGCACATCAAGAAACATTTGCCTGATGAGATTATAGTAGGATTAATATGAAGCAGTAATCGCTATATTCTATTCTTCTCCGTATTTTTTTCTTAAATGGTAATGTCTATTGCATTTACTATGTCCCAGCGTCAGCATTGTATGGTAAATGGGAGCATATCACTTGCCTCTTTATTTCACAAGTTTTAAGAGGCAGAGAGTCAGCTGCATCTACTTCTATTGCAAATTATGAGATACTGGATACCATCTGTCAGTTCCAGAAGAGAGTAAGCATAAATTGCTTGTGGGAAGAATGTAAATAATTTGTGACCAGAAAATAAAAGATGATCACAGATCTCCTTGCTTATTTCTCACCAAGAAGTGTAGCCTATTTCTCCTTTCATTGAATCTAGTTCAGGCTTCTTTGACCAAGAAAATATGGCATAAGCAATGCTCTGCCAGTTGCAGGCCTAGACTTTAGGTGTCTAGCAACTCCCACTTTTCTTCTTAGGAAACCAGTTGCCATGGTATAAACAAACCCAGACTAAATAATTGAATGATAAGACACCATGAAGGGTAACAGACCATTTGGAACGTTCCAGTCTCAGTTGATCTCCCAACTATGGGGTAAAATTACAACCGCAACCTCAGTGCATGAAGAACTCTTCAGCTGAAGCTATCAACCCAGAAAATCATGGCAAACTATAACTTGCTGGAGTTTTAAGTCAGTACAATTTGAGAATGTTTGTTATACAGCAGTAGATAAATGAAAACAAGGTGATCATTTAATTATATTTAATTCCATTATTCCAATCTCATCCATTATTCTCAAATTCCACTATTATATTTGTTCATTATTTTTGTGCAGAAAACACACTGGGGAAGAAGGTACTTTCCAACAATACCATATAGGGCTTAGATCTTAAACTGTGGTGGTATGTCAGAATTGTTTCTATAGAAAAGTCTTCATTTTGAAAGGAACACCTTTGCGTTTCATCAAAATTTTTATGTTTGAGCTGATGCTTCAATTACATGTGACTCTTAATCTGTGGAGTTTCTTTGTGCAACCACACATCTAAGTTCAGGTTAATTCTCAGTTGTAACCTCATCCTGGCTTTCTTTTCTCATTGGAAAACATTGAGTTATCATCATTTTTACTAATTGAACCAGTCATTGTACTTTTCTGATTGAACTCTGATGAATACAGAAATTGGTATCTAGAAATAAGGTGCTTCCATTTATTAGCGGCAATTATTTAGAAGTAAATCAACTTAAAAAATTTGTGGCAGTAACACTACAAAAATTATTATGAAAATTACTATTTCACAACTATTACTTTCCTACTAATATCATAAAAGCTATTATGGAAAAACTCAAAATGTAAAATGAAACTGATTTGGATAGCATATTTCCTTTCAAGACCATTAATAGGGAAAGGAATCTTTTCTTGTCAAAGTATCATTTCATGTCGACAAAAGCCCTCCTGTTTAGCTTTGTGTAAATAGGTATTTCATTACATTATGATAAATAAATTTAAATACTAAGATAAAATAGCAATAAAATAAATAAAATTAAACCTTTAACTACTTTGTTAACGTGGAATTATGTTTACATTTATAATGTATGTGTATATGCATACATATAGTATACTTTAGTTTCAAGTAAAAGACTCTTCATATGTACAACATAAATGTATCTCAAAAACATTGCTCTTTTTGAAAGAAGCTGAAAATAAAACATACACCGAGTTTGAAACCACCTATAACAAATAATAGAAAATGCAAAATTATGGTGACAATGATCAGATAAGTGGTTGCCAAGGGCTAAGGGTAAGGAGCAGGGAATTTACTGCAAGGCAGGTTGAAGGAAATTTGGCATGGTGAAACTGTTGTGTATCTTAATTGTGATGATGGTTTCATAAATAAATACATCTCAAAATTGTCCACTTAAAATTAGAAAATTTATTGTACATAAATTATACTTTAATAAAGATGATAGAGAAAACAACAAACAATATGGGAGTTCCAGTCCCAGTAATAACAGTAGCTTTTATCAATTACGATAGATAACAATTATATATTCTGGACAGAATATAGAACAAGTCTTTGAAGCCACAGGAGAATAAGGCAGAAACTAGAAGGGACTAGAAACTTGAAAGAAGAGAAGTAGGTTGGGCGAGAACTGTCTTTAAAATGCAGCATTGTCTTTCTTTGGGCGGGCAACGGTGGCTCAGCAGGCAGAATTCTCGCCTACCATGCCGTCTCCTGGGATTCGATTCCCTGTGCCTGTTCATGCAAAAAATAAAAAATAAAATGCAGGACTGTTCAAATTTGGGTTAATTTGAGTATAAAAATCAGCAGCAATAGTAATAAATGACCGTCTATTATATTTACAAATGAATCCAAATGCCCATCTTGATATGCATACATAAATGCAGAGAAGGGAAAAGGCTGCCTTATAGAAATCCAACTAATAAAATTGGAATGAATGGTGGATGTGCTGGTTTGAAATTGTTGTATACCCCAGAAAGCCATGTTCTTTGATCCTCATTCGATATTGCTTGGTGAGATCTCATTCAGTACTGCTGGGTGATATCTTTTTTTTTTTTTTTTTTTTTTTTTGCATGGGCAGGCACTGGAAAATGAACCTGGATAGGTGGAATCCTTCTGATTAAGTTGTTTCCATGGAAATGTGACCCAGTCAGTTGTGGGTGGGACCTTTTGATTAAATGGTTTCCACGGAGATGTGTCCCTACCCATTCAAGGTGGGCTTGCTTACTGGAGTCTTTTAAGAGGGAATCATTTTGGAAAAGTATTAGAGTCACACAGTCAGAGACCTTTGGAGATGCAGAAGAAATTCACTCTGTGGAAGCCTTATGAAATGAGAAGTTGGGAGAGAAAGCTAGCAGATGTTGCCACATGCCTTCCCAGTTGACAGAGATCCAGAAGCCAGAGACATTAGCAGATGCCAGCAACATCTGCCTTCCCAGATGACAGAGGTGTTTTATCAGTCTTTCTTGAACCAAGGTATCTTTATCTGGATGCCTTAGTTTGGACATTTTTATAACCTTAGAAGAGTAAATTTGCAACCTCACATATTCCCTTTTTAAAAACTGTCTTGGTTCTTGTATATTGCATTCCAGCAGCTTTAGCAAACTCAGACAATAGAGTTAGAAAATCTTTGATGGACACTTAAATTATTGGTGAAAATTTAATGAGGGCCAGCAGATTTACATAGTACCCCTCCACAAATTTCTTATTAATTACAAGAGGAAAAAGTATAACTTTAAAGTAGAGAAACCTGTCAGACACCATCTTAATCAAGTAATCAAAGTTTTAATCAAGTGGTTAAAGTTTAAAAAAATGAAAATATACACAAATATATAACACTTATTTACACATACACTTCATTATGTATATGTTTTATGTATGCACATACACGTATAAGTCAAAAAGATATGAATATATAACATAAAAACATTTATTTAAATGTATATATAGTTTCTTTTCAACTTTGATGAATATATGTCTGTATGTGCACATATGTACATACACACAAGCACATCATTTATACATATACTCTGCACATACATATATACTTATAAATCTATGAGTGTGTTTATTATGTAGGTGTATTTATGAAGAGAAGAGAGAGAAAATTATAAAGCAACTGAAACCAAACTAACAATTCTTGTACTAGATTAAAGAATATATGCGGGTTCTTTGTACTATCTTCCATTTTTCTATAAATGTGGAATTATATCAAAATAAAAATATCTTAACAATTGAGATGGATCATAGTATTAAATATAAACCAAATGCCTTATCATGGGAATGGATAAACACATTGGAATCTCTTCAGCAGCACTGAGCTGAAGAGCAAGTTGATACACACTGTAAAAAGGATGAATCCAAAACTATATTGCATAAGAAAAAGCCTGATGCAAAATTTGTACTGTATGATTCCCCTTATGTGAAATTCAAGAAAGGGAAAACCAATTAGCTGATGATGATAGAAATTAAAATGGTTGTTGCTTATGGGGAAATAAGAATTTATGGGAAAGAAATTTTCAGGAGTGATGAAAATGTTCTGTATCTTTACAGGAGTAGTGATTACACAGACATATAAATCCATCCAAACATATACAATTGTACGATTAAGATCTGTGCAATTCACTATATGTCAATTTTACCTCAGTATTTTAAAAGCCGCTATGTGAGGTTTATGATTAAAAGCAGAGAGAGACAATTAAAGGTTAAAATGTTCTAACCATGTATTTGAGCTGTTCATAAAAGTTCACCTTTATGATCTTACTAATGCTAAGTGACCTCCTAGTTTACTAAATCTAATTATCCATTCTCAGCTGTAATTCATGAATTACAACTTTAAATAAACCCTTTTTAGTAGCATTAGTTTACTAACATTTCCACAGCCAAACTAATTTGCAAAATTGCTTTCCAAATTCTAAGTAGTCAGGAACTGCGATTCTAGCCTCAGTCCCAGTGCTCACCACCTCTGGGATTTGGAAATGACCTAACAAGCCTGGACCACACCTCTGTGAAATTTAACTAGGTAATCTCTAGGATTCTTTGTAGCCCCCAATTCCAATACTTAAATACATCCTCAAAGTGTGAGGTGGAAATTTTTCCTCTTGGAATAAATTATATTAATTCATATTGGTTATTATTCAAGAATAGTTCATATAAAAAGTAGGGTTTTTTGCATGCAACAATTTTTTTTTTAAGTAGAGACAGTTTCTGCCTGCCTCCAATACCATGTGGTCAAAGTCCTTCAGTTTAACACATGACACATGGATGAAGTAGCAAAATGTTAGGATTACAGAATGTGTGGGAAGAGACCGAAGGATAAACTGACTTGCTAAAGATCTCCAGATGATTCACTAACAGAACTGGGAGCAGAAATCATGTATCTTCTGTTTTACTTCCTTGGTGTCTGCCCTTTCATAAAGGTCTGATTTAATTTTCTGATCCTTAAAATGGTGCTTTCATGCAGAAAAAAAACCCTAATAATAACCCCAATGATTCACCTCCAAGAAGAGCTGCCTGTCACTTCACATTCCATTTCTCAGCAGATTAGAATCTCAGAGAACACATCCATTATTCACACACACAGTCAGAGCAGGGTATAGCTAGCAGGTGTTTGATGTCATGAACAGACACACTCTAAGGAGATGCCCAAGGAGATATGGGTCTTTCACATATGGTGATAGAACAACATCTCCCAAAAAATCGGCATTGCTGTGGATATCTACTGATCAGCTTCTAGTTAACTCTACTGGATTTGGGTTATAGGCCCATTGTCAGCTCTAATCTATGATTTACCATTTAACAAAACAGCTTTCTAGATTATAAAGCTACTAACATTTTCACAGCCAGACCATAGCTTTCAAAATTACAGTCTCAACTTTTAATTGGTCAAAAACTCTTTTCAATATGAACTTAGCCTTTGAATCCCAAGGACACAAATCACAGACTGTTCTTTCACACCACACTCAGCACAGCCTCTGCAGTCGGATCTAATTCTGGAAGTCTTCCCAGACTAGCTAGACATCCTGAGGGATTCCAAAGTTCTTTTTCCAGCATTCTGCTTTTATTCAGACTCCCCTTTATATCTGCATACCTTACACAACCCACAGTCTCATACTGGTAAAATCTGAAGTGCTGTTAGACAGGTTTTACTGGGAGGTTCCTTTATAGCCAAAGCTTATGTCCTAGAAATATTTTTATCACATAGAAAAGGGAAAACAACTCATTGCACAATATAATTAGTAGTGAAAATGTACATATATGGATCATACATTGCTATAGTACTAAGAAACTAAGCCTATAGTGAATACTGACATTATCTAAGTTTCAAGAACTTAATATTTCAAAGTTTCAAGAACACACCTTGTAAAATTTCCATATAAGCCCAACATATTAGAAAATAAAATAATACCTACATGCGGTGCAGTGAAGTACAATATAAGATATAGGTCTTTTATTTCATTCATCACTGGTCAGAGTTCTATTGCAAAGTATGTAGTTCTGGATTGGAGAATGAAAGACGGATGTAGATAAACTCTAGAAAGTTGAGAGAGTTGCCATAGGTGTGATTCCATGTTTTAAAAAGTTTGCAGAAACACAGTCCATGAAAAAGGCATTGACTCATGTCTGTGTGAAAGAGTGTATAATATAAGAATTGTAGGAGGACTGCTCTCCATTTCAAATCCCGTCAAGACACAATGAATAGGCTATGGCTCTAGTGGAAGATGATGTTACTGTAAGAATGGATTTCTCTCGGCTCAGAGGAAGAAGTCGTGAGAGCTCTGTGCCTGAAGTTTTTTAAAATTAAGGCAAATGTGCATCTGGCTGGGATGATTTAGCTGTAGGTCTTCCTGAAGGCCGGGGGATTGAGTAGTGATTTCTCAAGGTCTCTCCCTACGCTGATTCTATAATTCTAGGAGAACCTGTGGGTAGAGAGGACGCTTTGCCAACTGCTTTTAACTGTTACTGTTGGAAGAGAAATTAATCTTCGTATTTACATGACTAATGCTGTAGAATTTCTTGGTTTTTTTCTTTTGCCTTGGAAATATTTTGATAATTGAGAAGGCTCCTCACTATAAAAGTGGGAATGTTGAGATGGTGAGAGAATTTCCTTCTATAGAAATAATTGTGATAATTGTGACCATGGGTCATGGGTACTGATGATGCTTTTATCTTTGAGGACCACACATACATCTCATTTAAATAGCCACAGAGAACTACCGGGTCAAGGAAATTTCCTTATTGAATTAAATCCTGAAGGTGGGTATGTGGATCCCACTTACAAATTATTATCATTCTCAAATAAATGCAAATAATCTACAGTGTGGCTGAATCATGGAGGAAAAAAGCTTCTCAAATCTGCTCCAAGTTTGCAGAATCGGGTTCTCTACTCCATAATTTTCAGTTTATCTCAGAAGATGCATTATTGGAAAATACTTAAGGGAGTTGAATTCTGGAAAGAATGATTCTGGAATTGAGAAAATATCTTGTTGATATAATGGACAATTTATTACAGAATGGGATTATAGATAAGGCTTTCCTTAAATTGCTTTATTTATAATATGAAGGAGGTTTCAATTCTGAAAAATTGTAATTGCTTTAAAAATGCATGGAATGTAGAACAAAAAGATCTAGCTGTATTGTGTTAAGTTAGATCTGGGCTCTCCAAAAGTAAGGGTAGGAATAGCTGTCTAATCCATAGTCAAACATCATTGCCCTCATGGAAGTGATACTGGAGAGGAGAAATAATCTGCAAAGCATATGGTGATTGCAAGAAGTTAAGATAATAGCATTAGAGCCCCTCATATACATACATGAAACAAGTATTTAATTAAATATTATATGTAACAGGAGATGGGGGAAACTGCTTAAAACAAAATTGCTTCTTTGCTGCTCTTATACAGTGCCCTGATACATTATCATTCATGGTAATCCTTATTGATTTAACTAAATTCACATAAGAGGGTAAAGTGGTTGAGTGGGAAGAGAACAGCTGGCTAACTCCTTTTGTTAGCTTGCAAACTGCTGGAATGTAATATACCAGAATTGGGACAGCCTTTAAAAGGGGAATTTAATAAGGTTACAAGATAACAGTTCTAAGCTATGAAAATGTCCAAATGAAGGCACCAACAAGAGATTACCTTCACTCAAAAAGGCTGATGGGTCTGGAAAACCTCTGTCTGCTAGAGAGTCATGCTGTTCTCTTCCTCCTGGACCCCACTGCTTTCAGCCTCTGTTCCTGTGGGGAGTTCCAGGACTGGCTGGAACTCGCCTTCAGGGCTGGCTTTCATCTCTTGGTTTCCCTTGGCTCTTTCCAGGTTCTGGCTTGCTTAACATCTGATGTCAATGTTTGCAGAGATCCAAGCATCTCCAAACATCCATGTCTCTTTTCTCTACATGTCCGCATCATCACAGCTCTCCAGTGAAGTTTCTGTGTGTTCTGAGGCTTCTGTCATTTCTGTCTCTCTCCAAAACGTTTCTTCTTTTAAAGGATTCCAGTAAACTCATCAAGACCCACCTGGAATGGGAGTCACATCTCCACCTAATCAAAGGCCACACCCACAATTGGGCATGTCACATCTCTGTGGAGATAAACTAATCAAACGATTTCAACCTATAGTATTGAATCAAGATTACAAAAAATGGCTGGCTCCACAAGACTGAATCAAAATTAAAGCATGGCTTTTCTGGGGTACATAATATTTTCAAATTGGCACACTCTGTAACAGAAAAATAGTTAAATAACCACTATCATCCACTCTACCCAGCAGAGATATGCATGGGAAATAGTGTGCTTGTGCAGAGAAAAGGAACAGAGAAGTCCACACCATAGTAGTCTCCAATATGGGACGCACTGGAAACCACAAGACACTGTAGAGGAAATCTCTAGATTCTCTTGTGTAATAGAGACTGACTCCAATTTTTGGTGTTTAACCACTGACATCTTTTTAACTTTACCAATTCCTCTTACTCTTGTGTCTCACCATGTGAGCAAGTTGACAAGAAAGCTTGGGTGATCCCTTCTTTGGTGTCAATGGGAGATTCAAACCATGTAAGCCACTGCCTGACCATGTGTGGATATCCACACACAAAGACTCGCCAACACAAATAAAAACCCAAAACCAGTCTGCTTCCCCACTCTCCCAAACCATTTTCAGACCAATTTAGGAAACTGGTTTACTCTCCCCCTGCAGACTCCTTATGTAAGCAATAAACTTTTCATACCCTCTAGGTGCTTGCATGTATGCATGTGAGTGTGTGTGTGTGTATGTGTGTGACACCATCAGTCTTCTCATTTGAATCAAATTTTGAGTGGGGGGCCCATCCTGGGTCTGCAGAGTAGTTACAGCACTTGGAGTCTAAATGCTGGATGTGGGGAAGTTTGTCTGCTTGACTCTTCTGTGGAAGACTAGCTCTATTTAGGAGGTTGGAGCAGAACAAAAACAACAAGTAGGATTTCCAGCTGGATGCCAATAGCTCTAAAATGAAGGCTGAGACTGTATCTTGCCCTTTAAACTGGGAGGTTAAGTTGATAGCTACTCAATTTATTTCATGTTGTATGAAGTATTACAGTGGATAAAAGAAATTCTCATGTGTAGTCTTGATCATTAAAGTGATGATTTCTTAAAGTTCATGTTTACTTTTGGTAAAGTTGGTATAACATATGCAGAAAAAAGGACAAGACTTCTTATATTAACACTATTGAAAAATCCAGAAATCTATAACAGTAGCTTTACATTTGTATGAAAAAAAAATTGAGAGAAAAAGAATTAAATTTGTCAAACTATATCCATTCAAATAAAGTACCAGACAATTTACCTAAACCACAGACTTATTTAAGGTCAATTAATATTTACTGCTAAGAAAAGCAAACATGGTAAATTCCTGATTTGTAAATATTCTGTGTCATCTCTAAGATTTTTTCCTCTAAGATTTATGCTAGTGTTTAGTCTAATTATTAATTATAAGTTAATGATTGGACTCATTTAGAGACTAAGTCAAGCAAAATTAGTGTTCATGAAGATACGTTGGCAGTGATAACTAATTCTGTGTTGGTGATCAGAAAACAGAACTAAAATTAAAATATTATTTTCCTTCAGTTCACCATTAGCTTTAATTCACTGATATTAATAATTCCTCATAGCATTCTTCAATTAATGAAACTTCTCATCATCTTCTATATAGTTATCAAGAATGTTTCAAGTTTGTTTTGCTTTCTTTACAAAGGTTTTAATAAGAATAACTATAATATTTAAACTCTTTGTTCTCGAGAGTACTCTGTCCATTTCATCTGAAGCTTAGTTACCTAGTTCTATTACTGCCCATTTCATTGGTAGCTCACTACTGATACATCTTTGCATTTTGAGAGTGAATGCAGACCTAGTAAATCGGCAATTTCTAGGGTTTAACAGCTGTTCTCATTAAGTGATGTATATGATTTTATTATTAAAAATATAATCATGCATTATATTATAGTAGTATAATATAATGCATGATTATAGTAGTATAATATAATTATAGTTAACTGACTACTAGTTCCAAGAAAAGAGCATACACATAACCATCTATTGCTCTGTCACCTCATCTTTTGCAGAGGCATGTCTTTGAAGGTTGGAGAAGGGATCAAGCCGTAAGGGTGAGTGAACTCAGATTAGCTTTTCTCAATCAGCAACAGCATTCTAATTCCAGCTGTGTGCCATAAATTACACTCAGATTAGCTTGCATGGGAATTTGTGTACTGAAAATTCTACCACAGACCCTCTTAATTAAAGATGATTACTTTTCTTTCAAATGCTTACTAAAATAAGTATACTTAAGGGTGAATTGTAACCTTTCAAAAATTGAAATTGAAAAAAAAAGTAGGAGAGTTGGTGGAGGAGGCAATAGAAAAAGAGGCAATTTCGTAACTCGAAGAAAGGCTAATATCAGAAGAAACCACTACTCCTGGTAAACCTGCAAAAGCATTACTGAGGCAAGTATCTCTTTCTCTTCTGCTTAGTACACCTGTTTCTAACTCTTCTTGAGAAAGGCTTTTCTTGAGAAAACTAATCTGAGTGATTCAGGGGAGCAGCTTTTAAATTTTGTTTTTAACATAGATATTTGTATGTTTCCTCTCAACACTGATTTTGTAGAATCCTGTTAGCTTTGGTATGTTGTGTTGTTTTTCTTCTCAAAGTGTTTCCTAACTTCCTTTTTTTTAGTTTCTTATTTGACACATGTTTATTTGAGGGCATATGGCTTAATTTCCACATATGTATGTATTTTTCAAATTTCCATATGTAATTAATTTCTAATTCCATTCCATTGTGATTGGAGAACTTTTTATGATTTCATACTTTTGAAATTTATAGAAACTTCTTTGTGGCCTAATATATAGTCTATCCTAGAGAATGTTCCATGTGCACTTGAAAAGAACTGTATTCTCTTGTTGTGTGAAGTGATCCAAAGAAATCTTTTAGGTATGATTGGTCTTCTAGGTATGATTGGTATATAGTGCTGTTCAAGTCTTCTAATTCCTGTGGTTCTTCTACTTAGTTCTATCCATTATTGAAAGAGGGGTACTGAAGTTTCCAACTATTATTGTTGAACTGATTATTTCTCTCTTACATTCTGTCATTTTTTGCTTCATTTGTTGCAGGTCTCTGTTTTTAAGTGCATATATGTTTACAGTTGCAATGTCTTCTTGAAAGATCGACCCTCTTCATCATTTTATAATGTCCTTTTTTCTCTTTTAACAATTTTTATCTTAAAGAGTATTTTGTCTGTATTAATATAAGCACTCCAGATGTCTGTTGGCTGCTGTTTACATGGTATCTTTTTCTGTACTATTACTCTCAAGTTATTTGTGTCTTTGAATGTAAAATGAATTGCTTATAGACAGCTATAGAGTTGAATTAAAGTTTATATCTATTCTGTCATTGTCTGCCTTTAAGTTGGAGGGTGCAATCCATTTACATTTAATGAAATTACTACCAAGTAAGGACTTATTTTTGCCACTTTGTTATTTGTTTTCAATATGTCTGCTTTAGTTTTCCAGGCTGCTCAAAACAATTACCATGAAGTGGATTGGCTTAAACAATAGGAATTTATTAGCTTACAGTTCTGAGGCTGGGAAAATGCTCAAATCAAGATGATCAACAAGATAATAATTTCTTCCTGAAGACAGCTGTTGGTGATTCTTGGCTCCCATGTCATATGGCAGGACATATGGCAGCATCTGCTGGTCTCATACTCTTCCAAGTTTCGTTGACTTCAGTTTCTTGCTATCATGGCTCCTCCTCCCCTGCCATTCATTTCATTTATAAAGGACTCCAGTGAAAGTATTAAGACCCATCTTGATTGAGGTTGGCCGCACCTTAACTGAAGTAGCCTCATCAAAAGGTCCTACTTAAAATAGGTTCACACTCGCAGGGTTGGATTCGATTTAAGAGCATGTTTTTTTGGAGTTCATATGCTTCAAACCATCACATTGTCCATTTTTTAATGTCTTCAATTACTCTATTACTGCATTATTTTTTGTTAAGTAGATATTTTGTACTGTGCCATTTTGGTACCTTTAACGTTTCTTTTACTATATATATTAAAATTTCTTCTTAGTTGGTTAGCCTGAGAATTATAGTTACTATCACAACTTTGGAGCACCATCAAAAAGGCTTTTGGTGTCTTTCCTTTCTCTCTCCCCAGGGCAATTTGGAGCTGGTCTGTACCCCTTTCCTGGGTCCCTGATTCTGTTTTGGCTGGGAAATACTAATTTGGGAAATCTTCTCTGAGGTGACCTTCCTCCCAGTATTTTAACTCCAGGTAAAAACAGTTGGAGACAATGAAAGGAGTGTAAAAAATCTACAGGAGCAAAACAAACAAACAGAACAGAACAGATAAAAATTCCCAGAGAAGGAATGGAGGAAAGTAAGCTTTTTCCAGAGATGAGCCAATTTCACAAAAAGTAAAATTTTGAAAATTGTTCCACATACCTAGGGCAAGAATCAGATGAAGAAGGGCTAAAAAATCAGATCAGTTAAACATGGTATTTTGACTTGCTAAAGCTGTCAGAATGCAATGTACCAGAAATGGGTTGGCTTTTACTATGGGATTTATTAGCTTGCAAATTTAAAGCTCTAAGGCCATGAAAATGTCCAAATTAAAGCATCAAAAAGAGGATACCTTCTCTAAGAAAGGCTGCCGGCATCTGAGATATCTCTGCACATGGTAAAGCACATCACCAGTATCTGCTGATCCTTCTCTCTGGGTTCCATTGCTTTCAGCTTCTGACTTAAGTGGCCTCCTCTCTCAGTTTTTCCAGGGGCTTTCTCTCTAAGCTTTCTCCAAACTTCACTGGGTGTTTTTCTCTGTAAACTCTCTGGGCTTTTTCTGTCCTCTCATAAAGGACTCTAGTAAAAAGATCAAGACCCACCTTGAATGGGGTGGTTCACATCTCAATTGAAATGACTTAACCAAAAGATCCCACCTACAACATGTCCTCACCTACAGAACTGGATTAAAAGAACATGGCCTTATCTGGAGTACATAACAGCTTCAAACCAACACACATTGGTTATTCCGAAAATCTATCATAAGTTGAACTAAGTGTCAAGGAAGAGTCTTAAGATAAAGCCAATCAACAATAAAACCCTAGACACAAGAGAGAGAAACTGACCTTCAGAGTAAATTCATCAAGATAATCAGATGCCTAGACATCAGCAAAAAATTACAAGCCATACTAAGAAACAAGAAGATATGGCCCTGTCAAAGGAACAAATTAAAACTTCAGAGAGACAAAATTTGGAACAATTAATCAAATATGTTCAAACAAATCTCCTAAATCAATTTAAGGAGATAAAGGGAAAATATGGCTAAAGAGATAAAGGATATTAAAAGACACTTTAAGCATAAAGAAGAATTTGAAAGTATTAAAAGAACCTTAACTGAAATAATGGCAATGAAGGACATAAAAGAGATTAAAAATATGCTAAAGGCATACAATAGCAGATTTGAACAGGCAGAAGAAAGAATCAATGAACTAGAAAGCAGGACAATTGAAATCTTACAAATGAAGAACAGATAGAGAAAAAAATGGAAAAAGTTGAGCAGGATCTCAGGGATTTGAATGACAGAATGAAGTACATAGACATGCACATCATGGGTTTCCCAGAAGGAGAAGAGATAGGAAAGAGGGCAGAGAGGATGTTTGAGGAAATAATGGCCAAAATTTCCCAACTCTTATATAAGATATAAATATATATGTCCAAGAAGGACAACATACTCCACACAGAATAAATCCTAATAAGTTTACTCTGAGACACATTTTAAATACAAAGAAATGTCAAAGAGAAAGAGAGGATCTTGAAAGCAACAGAAGAAAAGCAAATCATCACATCCAAGTAAACTGCAATAAAACTTACAATTTCTCATCAGAAATGTGAAGTGAGAAGGCAGAGCTATGATATATTTAAGGTACTGAAAGAGAGGAACTGCCAGCCAAGAGTTCTTTATCTGGCAAAATGTTCCTTCAAAACTTAGGTAGAATTTTAAAATATTCACAGATAATCAGAAACTGAGAATTTATCATAAACTGTGCAAGCTATAAGGAAAAGATAGGAGAGAGAGGCTTGTAGGAAAGTGCAGAAAAGAAGATTATCAGTAATGATAATTAAAAGAGTAAAAAGAGAGACAAATAAAGACATGACGTATTCAACCAGAGGATAAAATGGTTGAAATGAGTACTGCTTTACAGTAATAACATTAAATGTTAATACATTATACTCCTCAATCAAAAGACACAGATTGGCAAAGTGGATTAAAAGGTATGATACATCTACATGCTGTCTACATGCAGCTCACTCTAGACCCAAAGACACAAATAGGTCGGAGGGAAAAGTCAGAACAAAATATTCCCCACAAACAGTAACCCAAAACCAGCTGGGGTAGCTATATGAATTTTGGACAAAAAGGATTTTAAATACAAAACTGTTAGACAAATAAAGACACTATGCATTATAAAAGTGGCAATCCATCTAGAAGAAATAAAATCATAAATAAATATGCACCTAACCACGGTGCCCCAAAATATATGAGGCAAACACTGGCAAAAGTGAAGGGAGAAATAGAAATATCTTCAATAATAGCCGTAGACTTCAATATACCATTCTTATCAGTACATAGAACATCTAGACATAGGGTCAATAAGGAAACAGAGAACTTGAATCATATGATAAATAAACTAGACCTAATAGTTATATACAGAACATTGCACTCCAACATAGCAGTGCTCCCAAATAACCAAACACATCTTACTAAAGAAGAATGAAGTAGGTGAACTCACACTTCCTGACTTTATAGCATATTACAAAGCTACAGTGGTCAAAACAACATGTTACTGGCATAAAAACAGATATATTAACCATTGGAATTGAATTGAGTGTTCAGAAATACCTTTGCATCTATGGACAATTGATATTTGACGAGGCTGCCTAGTCCACTCAACTTCGAAAAGACCATCTCTGCAACAAATGGTGCTGGGAGAACTGAATATACATATCCAAAAGAAGGCAAGACCTCTGTATCACATAATATACAAAAGTTAACTCAGAACAGATCAAAACCTAATAAAAACCAGTACCATAAAACTCTTAGAAGAAAATGTGGGTAAACATCTTCAAGATCTTTTGGTAGGCAATGAAATGAAAAATAGATAAAAGGAACCTTCTCAAAATTAAAACTATTTGTGTATCAATGGACTTTGTCATGAAAGTGAAAAAACAAGCCACTTAATGAAAGAAAATATTTTGAAACTTCATTTCTGCTTAGGTTTGATATATAGAGAAATATATACCAGAATATATAGAGAAATTCTGCAACTCAGCAATAAAAAGACAGACATCTCAATTAAAAAATGAGCAAAAGCATGGATTAGACATTTCTCCAAAGAGGATATATAAATACCTAAAAACCAGAAAAAGGATGCTTAACATTACTAGCTATTAGGAAAATGCAAATCAAAACCACAATGAACTATCATTTCATACCTACTAGAATGGCCACTATTAAAAGAACAGAAAGCTACAAGTGTTGGGGAAAATGTAAAGAAATAGGAGCACTCATTCATGGCTGGTGAGAATGGAAAATGGTGCAGCTGCTGTGGAAGACACTCAGGAAGCTAAGTATAGAATTGCCATGTGATCTGGCAAACCCACTACTAGATAAATACCCAGAAGAACTGAAAGCAGGGATGTGACAAACATTACTGACATTCGTTGTGGTATTATCTACAATTGCCAAAAGGTGAAAACAATCTAAGTGTTCATGAATTGATGAATGGATAAATGAAATGTATTATATATATATATATATTTGTGTGTGTGTATGTGTGTGTGTGTTTGTGTGTTTTACTGCCGAATAATATCCCAACATTTGTGCGTTGGGATATTATTCAGCAGTAAAAAAGGAAATGAAGTTATGGCACATGTGACATGAGTGAACCTTGAGGACATTATGTTGAGTGAAATAAGTAAGACACAAAGGGACAAATATTGTATGACCTCACAAATATGAACTAAATATAACTAGCAAACTCCATAATGTTAAAATCCAGAACATAGGTCACCAGAAGACAAAAAGAGGGCAGAGAATGGGGAGCTGATGCTTAATTTGTGCAGAGTCCATAATAAGTTTCATTATAAATGTTTGGAAATGGATAGAAGTGATGGTAGCACATTATAGTGAACTAACAGTGATGACAGATGGATTCAATTGTGGTTGAAATGGAAACTTAAGGGTTGTGTATATCACTAGAAGGTAATCAGAGGATGAAGCATAGGATGAAATATTATTCAGCTGTAAAAAAGAATCAAGTCCTGAGCATTTGACAACATGGATAAACCTTGAGGACATTATGTTGAGTGAAATAAGCCAGATTCAAAAGAACAAGAAAGCAAACTCCTTGAGTTAGAATCTTTACCAGCCAATAGACTGAGATTAGAGAAGGAAAAGAATATGAAGTTGACGTTTAACTTACACTGAATTTCTATGTAGGCTGATGGTAGAGGTTTAGAAATGAATGGTGGTGATAGTAGTGCATTATAATGAGTGTAACAAACAGTACCAAACTATATAGGTAAAACCTTGTAGATGATGGACTACAGTTCATTGTACAAGTATAAGAATGTTCTTTCATGGGTTATAACAAATTTATCATAAGGTCATAATAATAGGGGGGTGTGTGGAAAAAAAAATACACCTAATGTAAATAATGGATGATAGAACTATTTTAGTAATCTTTCATCAATTGTAACAAAGGTAATTACTGTTAAAAACATATTCATTATAAAATTGTTTTCTAATTTTAAAAATTTACTAAATTTTAAAATTATAAAAGAAAATTCTTGTCGATAGTGACAAATATTCCACACAAATGCAAGGTGTTGGTGGTAGGATGGTTTTCGGGAATCCTGTATTGTATGCATGATTGTTTTGTAAACCCACAATTTCTCTAATAAAACAAACAAAACATACCTTAATACTATGTTTTATATTTACCAATCTAGTGACCTTTACTGGTGTTATTTCTTCTTATGTATTTGATTTACTGTCTGTTGTCCTTTCTTTACAGCCTGAAGAATTCTTTTTAGCATTTCTTGTAAGGCATGCCTGCTAATGGCATTGCTCTCTCAGTTTTTATTTTATGGAGAACATCATACTATTTCCTTCATTTTTTAGCTTTTTTAGATTTCCTTCATTTTTGAAAGATTACTTCTAGATTGAAAGTTTTTTTCAGTGTTCTTTCAGCACATGGAATATATCATCCCACTGCCTTTTGCCTTCCATGATTTATGATGAGATATCAGCTGTTAAACTCTTTCAAGTTTACCTTTTTATACATGAGACACTTCTCCTGCACTGCTTTCAATATTCACTCTTCACCTTTGCCATTTAGCAATTTGACTATGCTGTATCAGTGTGGATCTCTTTCAGTTAATCCTACTGGGAATGTGTCAAATGTCTTTGATACATGGATTAATGTTTTTCATAGAACTGGGGAAGTTTTCAGCCATTGTCTCTTCATATATTCTTTTGGCTGAGCAGAAGGGAGCCCTTGCCTCTTAGCTGCACTCATCATGATCTCAGCCTCTGCAACAGGTGGCTTAGGGATGGGATGAACAATGCTGGTGTCCTGCCCTTCCTGGAAAGACACTACAGTCCTACACTGACAGCTGTGGGAAGGAGGAGTCCTGGGTTCTTGGCTGCAACTACCTGGAATGGAATTTCCATCTCACTTAGCTGGGGGGTGGTAAGGAGGGAGCTGGTTGTGGTTCAAATGCAAAGACTCTCACTGCTCTTACTTAGTCTCATGAATAAATGTTTCTTCATTTGCTGTATGTCTTTAAGGCTTCACTCCAGAGACTTAAAATAGTTGTTTTTCTTTTTTTATAACATTCACCAGTTTTGCAATGGAGCAGGTCTACAGAGTTCCTTATCTTGCCATTCTGTAAGTGGTACTCCAAATCTAGTTATTTTAGTGTTTATTCTGATGTGCAAATTGTAAAATATTTATCCAGTTGGAGTCCTTTGGGGCTGGCTTCTCTATCCTTCTCACATATAGCCATCAGTCGTTTTTTATTTTTTTTAAGTACTTCTTTACACTCCAAAACACCAAAATGTTTCATGTTTATATCTCCTGCCCCAGATCTGGAATCAGCCATTTTTCTAAGGAGGCCTGGTTCCTTTTATAGAATGGTATTTCGAAACCAATATATGGGCACTTAGCAGGTTCATTATTACTGGAATATTACAGCTCTCAGCCCTTCTAAATAAAAGATCTAGAAAATATATAAATTATATGCACATATATATATAAATATATGTAGAGACATTTCAACTAATACACAAATCTATATTTAATTCTATATCTATAAATATTAAAAACTATAATTCATACTGATACGTCTAATTTAAATTAAACATCACAGGGTCCAGTTTAAATTATTTTCTTTACAGATTTTTAGCTTCCTTCTCCAACAGTTAAAAACTGGGCATCCTTATATAATACATCTTTAATATATTTGTTTCAGGAACCGCTTGTTTGTGTGTGATCAGTCTCCCACTGCTTCTACCATCTTCTCCCCCAGGCAGATGCCTTGGTTTGCAGCCATGGGTTCTGACACACTAGACCTGCATCATTCTCCCTCCTTCTGTGGGCACTCGTCTTGTCACATTTATCAGGCTCTGACTCCCTGTCCCAATTCCTGTTGCTCTTTCATTCTCAAGTCTTCACCTGGAACCTTCTGTCCGTGCTGTCCCACACCCAGGCATGCTCCTACTTTGGGTCTTTTGAATTTCTTGCACCTCCACCTAGAAAGTGGCTTTATTTTCCTTACCTGCTCAAGCAAATACCATGATGTTGGGCAGGTTAAACAATTAAAATTTATTAGCTCATGGTTTTGAGGCTAAAAGAAGTTTCAAATCCAGCTGTCATCCAGGTGACGCTTTCTCCTTAAGACTCTGGCTCTGGAGCAATTTGGGGCACCCTGCCCTTCCAGATAAATTTGCTTATTGGTTTTTCTATTACTGAAAAATAAGTTGTAGGGATTTTGATTGGTATCGCATTGAATCTGTAAATCAATTTAGGTAGGATTGACATCTTAACTATATTTAGTCTTCCAATCCATGAACACGGTATGCCCTTCCATCTATTTAGATCTTCTGTGATTTCTTTTACCAGTTTTTTGTAGTTTTCTTTATATAGGTTTTTTATCTCTTTAGTTAAATTTATTCCTAGGTATTTTATTCTTTTAGTTGCAATTGTAAATGGGATTCGTTTCTTGATTTCCCCCTCAGCTTGTTCATTACTAGTGTATAGAAATGCTACAGATTTTTGAATGTTGATCTTGTAATCTGCTACTTTGCTGTACTCATTTATTAGCTCTAGTAGTTTTGTTGTGGATTTTTCTGGGTTTTCGACGTATATTATCATATCATCTGCAAACAGTGATAGTTTTACTTCTTCCTTTCCAATTTTGATGCCTTGTATTTCTTTTTCTTGTCTAATTGCTCTGGCTAGAACCTCCAACACAATGTTGAATAATAGTGGTGATAGTGGACATCCTTGTCTTGTTCCTGATCTTAGGAGGAAAGTTTTCAATTTTTCCCCATTGAGGATGATATTAGCTGTGGGTTTTTCATATATTCCCTCTATCATTTTAAGGAAGTTCCCTTGTATTCCTATCCTTTGAAGTGTTTTCAACAGGAAAGGATGTTGAATCTTGTCAAATGCCTTCTCTGCATCAATTGAGATGATCATGTGATTTTTCTGCTTTGATTTGTTGATGTGGTGTATTACATTAATTGATTTTCTTATGTTGAACCATCCTTGCATACCTGGGATGAATCCTACTTGGTCATGATGTATAATTAAATTTGTTAAGACTTGCTTTGTGACCCAGCATATGGTCTATCTTTGAGAATGATCCATGAGCACTTGAGAAAAAGGTGTATCCTGCTGTTGTGGGATTTAATGTCCTATAAATGTCTGTTAAGTCTAGCTCCTTTATAGTAATATTCAGATTCTCTATTTCTTTATTGATCCTCTGTCTAGATGTTCTGTCCATTGATGAGAGTGGTGAATTGAAGTCTCCAACTATTATGGTATTTGTGTCTATTTCCTTTTTCAGTGTTTGCAGTGTATTCCTCATGTATTTTGGGGCATTCTGGTTCGGTGCGTAAATATTTATGATAGTTATGTCTTCTTGTTTAATTGTTCCTTTTATTAGTATATAGTGTCCTTCCTTATCTCTTTTAACTGTTTTACATTTGAAGTCTAACTTGTTGGATATTAGTATAGCCACTCCTGCTATTTTCTGGTGTTATTTGCATGAAATATCTTTTCCCAACCTTTCACTTTCAACCTATGTTTATCTTTGGGTCTAAGATGTGTTTCCTGTAGACAGCATATAGAAGGATCCTGTTTTTTAATCCATTCTGCCATTCTATGTCTTTTGATTGGGGAATTCAGTCCATTAACATTTAGTGTTATTATTGTTTGGATAATATTTTCCTCTACCATTTTGCCTTTTGTATTATATATATCATATCTGACTTTCCTTCTTTCTACACTCTTCTCCATACCTCTCTTCTGTCTTTTTGTTTCTGACTCTAGTGCTCCCTTTAGTATTTCTTGCAGAGCTGGTGTCTTGGTCACAAATTCTCTCAGTGACTTTTTGTCTGTGAATGTTTTAATTTCTCCCTCATTTTTGAAGGACAATTTTGCTGGATATAGGATTCTTGGTTGGCAGTTTTTCTCTTTTAGTAATTTAAATATATCATCCCACTGTCTTTTAGCCTCCATGGTTTCTGCTGAGAAATCTACACATAGTCTTATTGGGTTTCCCTTGTATGTGATGGATTGTTTTTCTCTTGCTGCTTTGAAGATCCTCTCTTTCTCTTTGACCTCTGACATTCTAACTAGTAAGTGTCTTGGAGAACGCCTATTTGGGTCTAATCTCTTTGGGGTACGCTGCACTTCTTGGATCTGTAATTTTAGGTCTTTCATACGAGTTGGGAAATTTTCAGTGATAATTTCTTCCATTAGTTTTTCTCCTCCTTTTCCCTTCTCTTCTCCTTCTGGGACACCCACAACACGTATGTTTGTGCAGTTCATATTGTCCTTGAGTTCCCTGATACCCTGTTCAAATTTTTCCATTCTTTTCCCGATAGTTTCTGTTTGTTTTTGGAATTCAGATGTTCCATCCTCCAAATCACTAATTCTATCTTCTGTCTCTTTGAATCTATCATTGTAGGAATCCATTGTTTTTTCTATCTTTTCTACTTTGTCCTTCACTTCCATAAGTTCTGTGATTTGTTTTTTCAGTTTTTCTATTTCTTCTTTATGTTCAGCCCATGTCTTCTTCATGTCCTCCCTCAATTTATCAATTTCATTTTTGAAGAGGTTTTCCATTTCTGTTCATATATTCAGCATTAGTTGTCTCAGCTCCTGTATCTCATTTGAACTATTGGTTTGTTCCTTTGACTGGGCCATATTTTCAATTATTTGAGCGTGATCCGTTATCTTCTGTTGGCGTCTGCACATTTAGACAGATTTCCCTGGGTATTGGATCCAAAAGTTTGGAAGATTTTTCTGTGAAATCTCTGGGTTCTGTTTTTCTTATCCTGCCCAGTAGGTGGCACTCGTGGCACACGTTTGTCTGCGTGTCCCACCAGTAAAAGGTGCTGTGGGACCTTTAACTTTGGAAAACTCTCGCCGTCCGGGAGGTTCGCTAGCCGAAGCGGCTTGGAAGAGTGCGAGCCGGCCCGGGGTCTGAATGCGGGGAGGGTTGCTGGCCGCCGCAGCCCGGGAAAGCGCCTGTCCGAATTTCCTAGTCGCCCGGGCGACAAGCGTGGCGGGAGGGCGCCAGCGGCAGCGGCCCGCCCGGGAGAGTGAACGTTCCCGGGGAGTCACGGGTTTGGAAGGGGCCTCCCCCACCCGTCACCGTTCTCCGCGGCCTGGGGATTTCCGATCCAATTCTCTCAATTGGTCCGGGGGGCCGCGCGTGGTGTGGGCGCCTGCCGCCACGGTTTCAGGGGACCGCCTCTCCAATTCTCCCAGCCGGCCCGGGAAGGGGGAAGGGAGTGACTCCGGCTGCTTGCCGTCCCGCCCGATGAAGCCCGTGCACCTCGGCGATCTCACCCGAGCGGCTTCTCTCAGCCAGCCAGCCGTTCCAGGATGGGGTACGCTGTCTTTTTTATCTCTGTTGTGGCTTTGGGCGCTGTTCTGTATCGTTTCTACTCCCCTAGTAGCTGTCCTGGAGAAGAAACTAAGATCCGCGCGTCTTACTAAGCCGCCATCTTCTCCCTCAGAAGTATTTTTAAATAAATGAATATGTCAGTGTAGTTTGGTACTACTATCTTGATTTAATTTATTGTATTTAGTATATAATTTTATGCTTTTTATTCTTTATTTTATTTAATTCACACTTTTCACTGGACATCTTTGCTGATTTTTTAGCTCACTTATTTGGGTTTCCAAATACATAATATTTTTAGTTGAAAATGATGCAATTTTAATCTTTTTTCACTTTATTTGTCTCCCTGTTTCCTTGTTTTTCTTCCACTATTGTGCAGGCCAAAACTTTAAATATGTTGTTGAATGGTAGTGGGGAAGGTTGGTACCCATAGTTTGTTTAATCTGAGTTATAACTCAGGCTTACCATGGAGTAATCCTAAACATCACGAAGGTACTGGATAAGTGTAAATTACCTGCCTGGCCTATATTTGTTGAATGAAATTATATTTTTGCTTGTGTGTGATCTGTTATCATAATGATAACTTTCCCACTTCAGTTCCTCCATTTTCTTCATTCTCAGCTGGTATCTCGTTATACACCCCACTTTCATCTGACTATGCCTTTGCGTGCTGTTTGCCACCTGACGTGTATTTCCCTCTCTAACAGGCCTTATCAACATATTATTTACCTCTGTAAATAGGTAAGCACCAATTTCTTTTAAAATATTTTTTATTTCTTCCTTACAAAACTAACCACTTGTTTTGCACCCAATTATAATGCCTTTCACCTAGCATTTTAAGGACCTGCTTACACAATTATTCTCTCAACTGAATTGTGAGCAACTTAGAAGCAGAGCTCAAGATATTCTTTGTATATTCAGGATAGTATCTAGCTTATTTAGGGGTGATACCTGTGTGTTGAATAGAGAAAGAAATGTTTTCTTCATAAGGCTGTTTTCACTGTAAAGGACTCAGAGATGGGCTGAAGTAAATGACTGGCTGACAATCACCTGACGGTTAGTTCTCCAAGATAAATGTCCAGATGGAGCCCAGTTCTGATGTCCAGCTGGTGGTAGAGAAGTAAACTGAGGGGAAATAACCAGACATTCTATACGATGGCACAGCAGCACCACCACCTACACTTCTAGAATGAGATTGCTGGCTTTTAAGTATATAGAAGCTCCTTGCATGTAGTTTTCAAGCATTATCATGACTTCCAGCTCAGATGACAGTAAGGAAGCTGGGGGTCAGTGCATCAGATCTAGACATGATGAGGAATCACACTGTCTAAGAACCACAACAGACGTGCTCCTTCTGATTGGCCTTTTCATCTACTCTCTTAGATTAGGGATTGCTGGAGGTTTTGGCAAAGTAGTATTTAAGTTAAAATGAACAATGCCCATGTTGGATAAGATTTCCTGAGTGGGTACACTGGTCATGGCTATTACTGGAAGGAGGAGGGTGACCTCACAGTACTAGGTGAGACAAGTGAAAATGTGAGAGCTGCCCCAGCAAAGCAGAGTCATCTGTTTTGCCAGGGCTGTGATCTGGGCTCACTCAGCTTCTCCTGCTTTCTCCCCTGAGCTTAGGCTTTGTAATTGGTGATTCAGCCCAAAACACAACATTTATATTTATACTGACGGTCCTGGAGAGGGAGTATAGTTGCATCATAATGAATGTGTGTTTTACTGTTAGCTAAAGCCTAATAAATGTAATGCTATCATTATCCATGTTTTCAGAGTGCTGGCAAGCTAATCTTTTTAAGAATTAGTGTCCCTGGCAGGCAGACTCAGCATTTTGTATTCATTTTTGTGATGATACACAGTTTTGCAGCGTATTTGTTTATAACAGCATTTAGGCAGTATATGGATCAACATTATACTATCCTTTGTCTGATTACCCTGCTGTTGCCCATAAAAAAACAAAACAAAATATAATAAAATTAAACCACTGTTTGAGGTCCATCTTGGCCATGTAATTTCCCTCTATGTGAGTTTAACAGGTTAGCCTCAATCTGCAGGAATCCTACCGTCCAACATCTCTGTCTTCATGTACATTCCTGATAAAGTTTACTAGTTAAATGAGGTGGTGTGGTCTGATAGAATAAGTAGGACAAATGCAAACCTCAGTCCAATGTTATTGTTGGTCTTAACATTCTAGCATTACAGAGTAAATGTTTGCAACCTAAGTGATTTTACCATTTGGAATGTTCATTCATTCATTCCAATACATATGAGTGACTCATTCTGATAAGCACACTCCAAAATCCTGAGTATACAACAATTTAAAAGTGATGCAAATAATCTCTGCCTTCATAGAGCAAATATTGACAGATTTAGAGAGTAGATAGGAAGGTTCTATTATTAATAGTAGGAGACTTCAATATACCATTATTAGTAATGGATAGAACATCTAGATAAAAGACCAATAAGAATAAGACTTAAACAATGCTAGAAACCAACTAGACCTCATATACATATAGAAAACCCTTCACCTAGGAGAATACACATTTTTCCCTAATGCACATGGCTCATTCTCCAGGATAAACTATATGTTAAGTCACACAAGAAGTCTCAATCAATGTGAAAATATTGAAATCTAAGTGTATCTTCTCTGGCCGCAATGGAATGAAGCTAGAAATCAATAACAAAGGAAGAACTGGAAAACTCACAAATATGTGGAAATTAATGCACTCTTAAACAATGGGTCAAAGAAGGAATCACAAGGGAAATGAGTAAATATCTTTAGGTAAAGGAAAATGAAAACACGACATACCAACACTTATGAGATGCAGCAAAAGCAGTGCTTAGAGGGAGATTTATAGCTCTAAATGCTCACATTTTAAAAAACAGAAAACTCTGAATTCAGTGACCTAACCTCATAAATGGAGGACTAGAAAAGAGGAAGAAACTAAACTCAAAGTTAGTAGAAGGTAGGAAATAAGTAAGATTAAAGCAGAGGTTAATGAAATAGAGAATAATAATAATAGAAAAAACAATAGGGAGAATCAACAAAACCAAAAATTTGTTCTTTAAAAAGATCAATGAAATCAACAAATCTTGGACAGATTCTAAATTAGAATAATATTGAGACAAACTATTGCGTAGTTTGATTGAGGGCAGGCTTAGCCTTCATGACTGTGGGGTCCTTATGTGGTTATCGTTTCCATCTCACCATCCTAAACCGGGGGGTCATGATGCTTAAATGAGGACGTTAAACTTTGGCGAACACATATTAGAAATGAAAGGTTGAGTTCCCTTCACTTTCAAAACACAGTCAAGTTTGTCCCTTTAACTCTACTGATTTTTCCCTTTTGTACATGGTGAGATTCCCTAACTTTAATTTCTAAAAGTGGCCTCGCTCTAAGTTTTTTTTTTTTAATCACTATTGACTAAAGACACAGTTAATGGGGATAAATCAGAGATTCATATTTTCTTCATCAGGATGGGATGTATATCTGGATGCATTTAAGTCTTTCTCTCAGGACTCTGAGTAAATACAACTTTTCCATTAAGGAATTATTGACAGTGATACTTATGTTGATAGGTACTCTGCAGCGTGAGCCAGTCTTGCAAGGTGTGAAAGAAAGACAGCAGAATGGATGAGCTGTGCAGCACACTGCGAATGGGGGACCGGCAGGGGGCGCCGCAACTCCCCTGGCTTCAGATGCGTCCTGCCCACCACACCTTCAAGAAAATGAGAACCGGGAGTGGGGTTTTGCCCAGCTCCTGGCATTTGTGATGGTTTCTCTACAAATTTTGTGTCGTCCCTGAAAATGTGGCATATTCCCTACTTCTCTTTATTGAAAGAGAGAGAGATTCATCTGAGGTAGGATGAATCCCACATATGACTGTTAACAAACATCATTTCCTTATGATTGATATCCAATCCCTGTTCTCTACAGGTAACCTTTCAGCATGAGAGCTCTGCCATTTTCTGTTAGGAAACAAGGCTTATTCTTCATGGAAGAATGTTAATAATACACGAGTTCTTTTTCACTCTTCATAGATTTTCTAATTATCTAGAATAACGGAGGTGGTCCCAAAGGAAGAGCCTATAAGCCGCTCTTTGTGAAACCCAAGTAAACCAAACTCCACCGATACAAACCCTGCAGTGCATGCTGTGCATAGAGTCACATTCTTTATACAACAAGGAATCAGTCTTCGTGACGTCATTCCCCCCGCCCAATTGGTCCCTAAGTGATTTCAGTGTTGCAACCACAATGAGTAGAACCCACTGAGAAAAGCACTGAGTGTTATCTGTAAACTGTTACATATGGTGTCTACCATTTTCTTTTTTAAGATTTAAATTTCCTTGTGCCAACATTAAAGTTGAGGGAATCAGATTTTTATGTTTTAGAATTCAAAACAATAACCATAAGTAATTTTTGGCAATTTCTGAAGGTAAGACATTTAAAATGAAAATTTTGCTTTTATTACCTTCAAAAATTAGGCTTGACAAACTCTAATAATGACAGATCACTAGCCCCAGTAGAGAGGGGTAGGATAACTCCACTGCTTTATTGGTTTTATAAAATATATATCAGTGGTAAACACATCCAACAATATTTATTAAATATTGTGCGCAGGATACCTGCTAGACACTGATTTTAAGTTGATGGTTATATATAGCCTTTTCTCTCAGAGAAGTATCATCATACTGCTACTAGCAGAAACTAGTAAAGAGAATTTAGAGGATATATTTACTTTGACTGTATTTTTTTTGTAGAAGTTGGATATGAAATTAATAGAAGAATAGGAGACATTTTCCCTGAATGCTCTCCCTAATGTTCTAAGGATCTCTGAAAACAATCCTAGGATTATGGCTTCTGTGGCCAAAATGATCTCTCCAGAACAACCTATACAGCTCTCATAAAGCATTTTCTACTTCTTTTGTCAGCTGAATTGTACCCATTTGGCAAAGGAGACAAATTTCAGCCAGCCCTTTGCCTACATTCTCATAAACTGATGTTAGCCACAATGGGATTAGACCTCAGCTCAGCAGTTATTACTACACATGGTGCAGAGTCCTCCCAGCCTAACCCCATTGGATGCTCCTGGCAAGGGGAATATGATCTGTTCACTGCTGGGCATCACCCAGAGCCTCTATTAGCAACATGCTACTTTCAGAGGGAAAGAACCAAAAGGCAGCCATAAGACTGCTGAACTTGAGCATCTGACTCTAGTGAAGGAGGAGAGACATGGCATCACATTATTTAGTGTTCGATATTTGTATTAAGAACTACAGTAATTCTGGGTAAGGGCACATTTCCAATGATGACAAAATGCTAATGGATCCTAGCCTTAGGAAGAATATTTTTTGTAACTTAGTTGTTGTTTAAGCAGAGGCTACTCCAGAATATCTTTATAGGCAAAGCTTAGAAAGAACAATCTGGAAGGAGATACTAAGTGACGTCCAAAATAAATGTGTCATTTTCACTTAGTGTATACTAGCAAAGCTTGCTAAAGATGTGCTCTTCAAACTTTTTAGAATAGTTCTTTTGCTACCTATATATTTTTCTGTGTGAGGCTGCTGGTGTGTTGCTAGAGATTATTGGAGATTTAAAGAATTCCCCACCATGCTTTGATGCTACCACTGTGAAGAAGAGGACACAGACTGAGTCAGGCTTTTGTCCAGGACTTTTTAGGTGCTGCAAGTCAGAGAATAGTTCGGTCAGAAACACAAGTTCTTCTCTAGTCATACTTCTCAGTAAGTGTTTTCTTAGTTTAATTTTGTTTTTCTACCTAATTGAATCTCATACTTAATAATTTCCTAATTCTATTCTCTCCTCTTATAATTTTATCTTTACTACAACAACTCTCAATCAGTAACTCCTTTGAACATTAATGTGTAAGTTCCACAAAGACTGTTATAAATTCTTCAGGAATTTCAGAAAATAAGTTCTGGTGGAAAAGGTGCAAGGCCCTTGTCAGGTACAAGCAAGCTGGTGACTTTAAAGTTGGCTGACTTTTTCTGAGCCACTTTGATCAGGTTGTTTTATCAAAGACACTGCTCAACACCGGACTTTTCAGAAGTTTTGGTAGGCTATTTTTCACTTCTTGACCCAACCTAAGAGAAGCCAAGTTCGATGACAGTACTGTGAGGTCTTTGAGCCTGGCCTGGTAGTGAGGGTGACTGGGAATATAACACAACCTCCCCAGAATCCAGGGCTCTGCCAGAAGCTACTTCCTCTGACAGAAAGCACAGGGAAAAGGGGCAGCAAAATGGAGCCTGGAGGAGCTTTGGAGAGCAGTGGTTCTGACTTGATCCATAAATATGTACTTTGCATAATAGTACTTGTTACAGAATAGATTGTATATTTTTCTCTCTCCCTTCTTATTTCATTTGCCCCCAATATGGATTTAGAGTGAATGTCAAAAAAATAAGTAGTTTCAAAATGAACATTATTGCAACAAAATTCAAATAAAAAGCTTTCAGCCACAAAAGTGATACTTGCTGGATTTCTGCACTGTGCTTTGTAAGAACAGGCCTCTACTACTGATTAATGTCAAATAATTGATAGCACTATCATTGCAGCCCTGGGGATTCAGTTAAAATTAATAATGATATCTGTATCCTTTGTCATTAATATTCTTCTGTATGAATTCTTTATAATATTATGTTGCTTAGTAAAACTCTACATTTTCCAATTTCTAGAATTTGAATCAAGAATAAAAATGAGAAGGAGGAGAGCAAGAACAACTTATTCAGATGCATTTAAGGGGTCAATAAAATATAAAATAGCATTCCCTTTCCCATACTATGCTTATGCCATCTGACATATAACACATTCACTGTAACCTCTGAGAATGGGGGTTTTGTCCCCCTCCCCGCCATCTGGATCATTGCCAAGACACAGAGGAGGCATCTAGCAAATGTTTTTTGAAAAATTAATAAGATTAGAATGGCTTCTGGTTCTCTGTTTTTTGTTCTGTTTTGTTTTTTGCCATATGTACTCCATGCACTAACTCCACTGTTTGTCTTTAAATATATTTATCATTCTCACAATAGTTTGTGAACTATCCCAACTGATCATTAGTTCCTTTTGTGCAGGAATGAAAATTAGCAACATGACATCAGAAATATCCTCATGATGGGGAGATTTATAGGAACTGTAAAACACAAGTACCAGAATCAAAGCAAGGAAGTTACAACTTATGCATTGAAAGAAATGTATCTAAAATACCTGAAAAATCAACCTGTAAAAGAGGCAGAAATGAAGGTAATGGTTTATTCCAGGTCCACCTCTATATGAAATTAGCTTCTGTCATGCACTTTCCTAAAAAGTCTTCGATACCTGAGATACATGTTGCACAGATGTTTAGAACAGCACGGATGACTTCTGATTGAGTTGTATGAACACATCTAAGCAAACTTTCTTTCCACTTCTCTCAGGAAGAAACACTTTTTAGTTAGTCAGTAACATTCAAAACAAAGGCAGTTAGTGATCTATGAATTGTTTCATTTTCTGTTTACAAACACTGAATCTGGTTTAATTTGTGGGGAATAATAACATACATTATGGCCTTTAATGATTTTTAAAAACTTACTAAAGAAATATATTTACATAATTCTAGAACCAACTGCCTTAGTTTGTTAAACTGCTGGAATGCAATATACCAGAAATGGAATGACTTTTCAAAATGGAATTTTTTTTTTTTAATGCTCTTCCACTGCAACAATACGGGAGACTCATCCTCTGCCCTCAGGGCAATCTCACCCTCTCCACGTATATGGGTGGGTCCACTCTCCTGGACAAGGTTTCTTGGCTTCAGACCCGAGCTTCCATTGTTCTCACTCTGCAAACTCCAATTTGTCCCTTTGTGTCCCCCTTTGTCCAGATTGGCAGTGGTTCCGTTTACACCAACAGTCTCTTCAAGCACTCCAGGACTTCTCCATCATTCTCTTGACAGTTCCTCCAAAATCTTCCCTTCAGCCATCCAAAAAACCGTTCCAACATATCTGGTATGTTGGAACCACAGTAGCACCCCACTCTCTGGTACCAAAATCTGTTCTAGTTTGCTAGCTGCCAGAATGCAACACACCAGAGATGGATTAGCTTTTAATAAAAGGGAATTTATTTTGTTAGTTCTTCAGAGGAAAGGCAGCTAACTTTCAGCTGAGGTTCTTTCTTATGTGGGAAGGCACAGGGTGATCTCTGCTGGCCTTCTTTCCAGGCCTCTCCGTTCCAACAACTTTCCCTGGGGCGTTTCCTTTCTGTATCTCCAAAAGCCTGGGCTGAGCTACGAGTGCTGAGATGAGGTATGCTGAGCTGCTTGGTCTGTGCTACATTGCGCTCTCTCATTTAAGCACCAGCCGATTAAGTTAAACAGCATTCATTGCAGCAGGCACGCCTCCTAGCTGACTACAGATGTAATCAGCAACAGATGAGGTTCAGGTACCATTGGCTCATGGCCACAGCAACAGAACTAGGTGCCTTCACCTGGCCAAGTTGACACTTGAATCTAACTCCCACATGCTCTATGGTGGGATCACATTTCATTATTTTTCCATGTGAGTATCCTGTTATTGAATTTGTTGAATTTTTGTTTGCTGTTTATTTTTTGTTTGTTTGTTTTAGCTTGTTTGTTTGTTTGTTGGGAAGTACATGGACTGGGAATTGAACCTGGGTCTCCCACATGTTAGGCGAGAATTCTACCACTGAACTATCCTTGTAGCCCCTCAAAATGGAATTTAATAAGTTGCAAGTTTACAGTTCTGAGACTGTAAAAATGTCCAAATGAAGGCATCCAGAGAAAGATTCATTAATTCAAGAAAGGCCCAAGGGTCTGGAACACCTCTGTCAGCTGGGAAGTCACATGGCTAGTACCTACTCGTCCCGTGCTCCTGGGCTCTGTGGCTTTCAGCCTCTGGTCCTGTGGGGGTTCCTCACTTTGCTTCACTGGGGCTGGCCTTCATCACGCGGCTTCCCTTGGCTCTCCCCAGGTTCTGGCTTGCTTAACATCTCATGGCAACCTCTTCGGGGCTCCAAGCATCTCCAAACATCTGTGTCTCTGTTCTCCAAGTGTCAGCATCTGTGTCAGCTCTGAGCTGTCTCTAAAATGTTTCCTCTCTTAAAGGACTCTCGTCAACTAATCAAGACCCGCCTGGAATGGATGAGGTCACATCTCCATCTAATCAAAGGGTCACAGTCACAGTTGGGCATGCCTCATCCCCATGGAGATAATCTAATCAAAAGCCCCACCCACCCTCAGTATTGAGTCAGGATTAAAAGAAATGACTAACCCCACAAGACTGAATCAAGATTAAAATATGATTTTTCTGGGGTACATACTTTCCCCAGTTTGGTGAAGCTTAAGACACCACAGTTTGGTGAAATTTATGACAAATAGCAGTCCCTTGCACACAGCTATCCCTAATTCCTTCTCTCCAGAGGAAACAATTTATCAAATTTCTCATATTTAATGTTCTTCCCCTAAAAATGATAATTTCATATGGCTTAAATTCATGCTTTTTACTATGCGTATGCCTAAGTTACATAAAATTTTTTCTTATTATTTAAAACTAGTACTTTTTATTCAACACTTTTATAATAATTTATACCTCTCGCCCTGTTTCATTCATTTTACTTTCATGTAATGTCCCATGTAATTATCCATTTTGCTCTTATTAGTTTGGTTCTATTAATGTCTGTTTTCCTTCACAAACAGCACTGCTGTAAAGGTTCTTATTCATGTCTTCAGATGTACATATTTTGCAATTCTTCTAGATTATATACTTAGAAAAGGAATTTCTGGATCATAAGGTGTATGCATTTTCACACATTTACTAGGTGTTGACAAATTGTTCTCCAAAGTGGTTGAATCAGTGTACCTTACCATTAACAGTATACAAATGTTCCCTTGGCCCTTTGCTTTACATCCTTAACAATGCTTGGGGTCATTAGAAGTTTTTTCCCAGTATTTTTACATCCATCCTTCTATTTTGCATGTCGTCACCTCCCCCTCCCCCAGAGATATCTGAGAATACCAATCGCTGGGCATTTCTGAGGTTCTTCAATTCCAGCCAGGTTACTTGTTGTCCTTCTCCACTGACTGCTTTTATTTCAGTTTTCTGGTATCCCTTGTATCAGCTCCCACTTGTCCTCTGGTTGGTTTAAAATATTTGGACGGCAACACTTAAATTCGCTTTGCATTTTGGATTATGCCTCCATTAATTCCTAAAATACTTTTCTTTCAGTGCAATTTCAGACAAATTTTGGTAAACTGGTGTGTCCTAGGACTAGACACTGCATTTAGAGTATTTTATTTGCATGCGCCCGAACTGACAATTCACTGGGAGAGTTCTCTTTGTTGAGGGTCATCTGAGGTAGTCATTGCTGCAGAAGAAGAGTATAAACTTCTGTAATTTAGGAAGTCATGCAAAATGCTGTAGAAAACAATGCCAGTTACATTACCTACTAAAGTTAATTTGATGATTAGAGAAATTTCTCGCAGGATTCCAACTTAATATCTTGAGTTTCAGCAGTAAACATTTTTCAGCTGACTGAACATGCCACTCTTTTTACAGCTTTGCACTACTCTATTTTCCTGTGTCTTATCTTCAAGGGTATTTATCTAAAAATGCAAAGAATTTGTGTATGAGAATCACTGTAGATCTTTCTCTGGGTTTGTAAATGTTCTCTGCCTTTTTTTTTTTTTTGAGAATTTATTGTATTGAGATATAGTTGCATACCATATAATCATCCAAAGTATACAATCAGTGTCTCACAATGTCATCATATAGTTGTGTATTTGTCACCATAATCAATTTTTGAACATTCTCGTTACTCCAAAAATAAAAATAAAAAAGAACACCCCAAAAAGCACATAATTCTTATTCCCCCCATTATTTATTTATTTTTTGTCTTTATTTTCTTACTCATCTCTCCATACACTGGATAAAAGGAATGTCAGTCACAAAGTTTTCACAATCACATGATGACATGTAAAAGCTCTATAGTTATACAATCATCTTCAAAACTCAAGGTAACTGGATTATAGGTCAACAGTTTCAGGTATTTCATTCTAGCTATTCTAATACACTAGAAACAAAAAAGAAAAAAAGAAAAATCAATATAAGCATAAGACTAACCTCCAGAATGACCTATTTTGTTTCTTTTGTTTTCCCCCTTTTGGTTAAGAAGGCTTTCTCAATCCCATGATGCCAGGGCCAGACTCATCCTTGGGAGTCATGTCCCACATTGCCAGGGAGATGTACACCCCTGGGAGTCATTTCCCATGTAGGGGGGAGGGTAGTGAGTTTATTTACATCTGAGCAACAAAAGAGGTTCTCTGGGAGTGACTTTTAGGCAAAATTATAAATAGGCTTAGCTTCTCCTTTGCAGGAATAAGTTTCAAAAGAGGAAGCCTAAAGATTGCAGGCTTGGCTTATTAAGTTGGGAGTCCCTACTGCTTGTGGGAATATCAGAAATTCCCCAGGTAGGGAAGTTTACTATTTCCACGTTTTTCCTTAGTCCTTCAAGGGAAATTGCAGATGCTTTTTTATTTGCACCCAAATTACTCTGGAGATGTATCATGTACCCTGTCTTCTTTTTAAAACCTTTCTCACAGCATTATTAATGTTCTTTTATTTTCAGGTGACTTGAGGTAGGAGAGTTTTCTAACCAATGTCATATGTTAGAGTATTCTTATAAAATTAATATAGGAATAACATATCTTAGTCATTCCTGTTGGAAGTGCTCATATTCTCTGTGTTTAGACCTGTGCAAGAAAGATCAGTCTTCTCCCAACAGACCCGAGAGGACACACTACTTATATTGTGGTTCTGGTCCCTGGCCTACCCTTCTCAGGAAGCCCCATGTTGTGTCTGTCCGCTGGGCTGCGCTGCCCCAGATTTAATTGCTTGTCTCCCAAGATCACCTTTTGGATAGTTTGCTTCTTGCTGGGTTTCTCAGAACTCCACACTTTCTCCTTCTTACTGGTCCACTCATCTTACAAGTACCCACTTTTAATGTACACTGAGAATTAAGAAGCATGAGATTAACTGCCTTCTGCTATGTCCATCCCGAATGGGCCAGGATATCATTTGGTTCTCATTCCTCGGGGTCTGGCCGTCATGTATGAAATAGTGTTACTGATGCTGTTGATCAAGAATCTCATTCAGGGCGGGCCATGGTGGCTCAGCAGGCAAGAATGCTTGCCTTCCATGCCAGAGGACCCGGGTTCGATTCCCCGTGCCTGCCTATGTTAAAAAAAAAAAAAAAAGAATCTCATTCAGACCCCTGTGGTGGCCACATGGTGGAACTGTCCTTAGGTTGCAGAAGGCTATGGGAACTTGTGGAGGGCAGAAGGGACTCAAGCATAGGTGCCAGCAATGCCTTGACTTGCCCTACCCCACTGGTCTGCAGTGAGCCAGCACGTGGGTTCTATAATCTTAAACTCCCAGAGTTTATAAGAGCAAGCTTCTGCTATCCAACTGTCAGTTGCTAGGCAATTACTTGACTATTTGGCAAAATCATTAGCAATGTCTAGCAAATTTTAGGAAGAATGAAGTGGCTTCCTTTATATAATGCTTTCTTGAAATTTGGTGACATGTATTTTGCCACATCCCTGAGACTCAATCATAATTTTGTACTACTTTGGACATGTCTATGTTTGGAGTGTTTTTAAAATTTTAGATTTTAACTATTTTATACAAAAGTCAGAGAAAATTTGAATTAAAAAAAGATGTTTTTAATTCAAAAAAATTTGAATTAAAAAAAAATCAGGCAGGCCACCAGGCAGAGTTCTTGCCTGCCATGGCAGAGACCCAGATTCAATTCCCAGTGCCTGCCCATGCTAAAAAAAGATGTGTGAGAAAGTCTCACTACCTAATAAATAACTGCTGTTAATATTTTGTGCACATTTTCAAAATATTGTCTTTTTTACTTTCATTATATATACAAATATGAATATAATATAATTTTTAAATAGTTAGCACTGTCACAATTTTTATTGTGAAAAATACTCATTACAGAAAATTAGGAAAATATGAAAAGGATAATTAAAACCAATAGTAATGCCAATATCACTATTCTAGTATATTAACTATTAAAATTTTATATGTTTATATGTTTCTTTATCTTACTTTTATTCAAACAAAATAATAAATTTTCATATAAAATCTAGAAACTACATAAATAAATATTTAAACATTCCTTTGCAATCTAGTCTTTAAATCTCAATATTTTTTCAGACTTTATCCTCTGAAAACTGTGTTATGTATCTTCCCAGACCCTGATTTATGTATTTACAAATAATTTTGCCTACCACACACTTACCCAGGTCCAAAGATCCATTACATGATATATTTAAAAGAATAATGTGTTTAAAATGCACATCTTGGTATTTTACATAAATGTGATTTTATCACACCTATTGTTCTATTTTTAAACATTTACCGAGAACACCTTTACATGACAGCACATGTAAATCTACTTTATTCATTTTTGTGACTTCATGGTATAGAGATAAACAATAACTTGTTTAAAACTTGCCCTATTAACAGACATTTACCTCCAGTTTGTTTTATTTTTACAATACACATATAAAAATGTAGTGAATATTTTGTGCACTTAATTTTTTGCATATGTGTGAGGTCTTTTTAATTTTATTTAAAAAAATAACTTTTGGATGGTATAGATTTCAAAATTTTAATTATTTAGACAATGTTAACTTCAAATAATAATTGACGCTGTCAAATTGCCTTCCAAAGCAATTTCAGTTTACACCAAAAATACATAAAACCTTTATAAATCATTGCCAATCTGATTACTGTATGGTTACTAATTTCTTGTTTAAATGCATATTTCAGGGTGGTGCGATGGTGGCTCAGTGGCAGAATTCTTGCCTGCTGTGTGGGAGAGCCAGGTTCAATTCCCAGTCAGTGCCTGCCCATGCAATAAAATAAAATAAAAATATTAATTAATAATAATAAAATAAATGCATATTTCATTGCTGTTGCAAATTTATTAAAACTTGAAATTTTTCTAGTACACTAGCTGGGTAGAGACACTGCTGCTGCTCTCTGACAGGTTGATTGTAAGCATACTTTTTTGCTCAGCTATGAAGTTATAAAGCTGGGCAGCATCCAAAGCAGGACCTGGAAGCCTTATTTTCATGCTGCCATTTTCCACTTGGAAAGTATCAGCTAAACAAGTAGTCAGCAAACTTCTTCTGTCAAGGTACGCAGAGTAAATATTTTACACCTTGCGGACCATAAAGTCTCAGTTACAACTAGGCAAGTTTGTGCTGTAATGCAAAAGCAGCCATAGGCAATATGTAAATGAATGGGCGTGGCCGTGTTCTAACAAAACTTTATTTACAAAAACAGTCAGCAAACCCAGGAGCCATACATCGTTGAAAACTGACCTAAACCCACTTCCTGCCTGTCTGACATTCTGAATAGTAAGTGAAAAATACCACCCAGTATGCATTGCTTTCAGGGCTCAATCTCGGCTCTCTCTCTCTCCCTGCCTACAATATGTTACTTTTGAGATCTTACATCCCACAGATAAAAGACTCAAGAGATTTCCCTCAGACCAATCAGGTTCCCCAGCTTTTCTGGACCTCATTGTCTAAACATAAATGGGAAGAAAGTTCCATATATGGAAGAGGCTAACACTGCGCATTGGCTGCCCCCAAAAGCTGAAGCCAGTTTTAAAGTTGAACTCACGCCTGGACTCGGGAGAAGCGCTGCAGCCCTCTGGGAGTGGGAGTTCCGTCAGTGCTTTCTCACTTTTATATGTGGTTGGCTTCTGAGCAGCAAAACCCTGGAGGTTATCCATTGTGTTTTTCATCTGGTTACATAATTCCAAACTAGTCACCCACTGCAAACCACAATTCTCTCGTTTATTTTTTGTAGTGAAATACTTTGTCATTTTCCTTCTATTTAAGTGTAAACTTTAAGGATGTCGGGAATAGTGAAGGAGGAGAATACCGATATAGGAGCTCAGGGGTTGCTATCTACTTGGCATGCTGCCTCCAGGATTCTGAAAGAGGGGCACTAGGGAAACAGGCACAGCATTAAATATTGAAGGATGGGATTTGTGTGAACAGATGGTTTTCTGTGAACAATGAATATTGTATTATCTGATGTGTGATGCCAGGGAGGAAAGTGGGTTTCTGGAGAAGACTGGGGCAGCTGAGCCCACACCACAGACAACCCTTTCAAAGGCAACAATAATTCATAGACTCAAATAAATTTTGAATGACTTGACAGTGTCCCTTGTGGTCTGCACTTTATCTGATCCGTCGGGATTTTCATACATTGGTAGCTTCATGTTTATATCCCTGCCCCTACGGCTAGAGATTTTCTACTGGAAGACTTCATCTTCTACATCCTGACCAAATATATGTAATCCCTTTATGAATTTCCCAAAAACAAATAAATAGTTCCAATTTTGATTAGAAATGTATTTGTTCAAAGATGAATATTCACGTTTCGTCAAAGCAGGGTTCCAACTGGCAGTAGCTTTGGTGGATCCTCTGCGCCCTCTCTGTGCTGTGACCACTCACATGTTTCTGGTGTGTAAACCGTACAAGCCGAGGAGAACTCAGAGGCTGGCGATCTGATCATGACGAGAATCATAAATCTCTGTTCATTGACCTTAGTGACTAGAAGAGTCCTAATGCTTGATTCTGTTTTAAAATATTTGAAGAACTTTGAGGAGGGACTCTTAAAATAGTCTCTGAGCACTAGCTCAAGGATGATCTAAAAAGGGAATAAAATTGCTACTTCAGTCACCAGCAAGCAAAAGCCTGTGACAGAATCGACTCCTGCTGGGGTTCAGGTTGTAGGGGATGTTATGACTTTCTCCATTACTTTCACTTGGGAGCCTGTGAAACTGCAGCTTCTTATTCAGTAGGTCTGAAATAGAGTCCAGAATTCTGCCAGTCTATCAAGATCCCAGGTGGTGCTTATGTTGCTGGGCCACAAGCCATAATTTGAGTATCAAGATCTATGAACTAATGGTCCAAAGGAATAATGCCTTCCTGAGCTTCATCCATCACTACGAGTCGTACCAGGGTCACCTCCTGCTGAGAACCACTTCCCTGGTTCTCAACACCACCTTATGAGAGGAAAAGTAGGATGTCAACCTGTATGTATGGTATGGATGATATCCAGCTTTTGTGCATATTGCACACACACTTGCATGTTCCAAGTGTTGGATAAGGTCTTGCAGATGTGTAGGTGGCAGGGCCGTTGCCCAGAAAGGTCATTTTAATTTCTAGATGATGTAAAGCCTGAAAGTAGAGAAAAAATTTATAGTCTGTGTTAGTTCAAGCTAGCAAGTCACATTTGTTATATAACCTTGTGTTATAATCTCATAATTCTGTAATGTATCTCATTTTAATTTTCTTCTTTATTTATCACTCTTAAAAAATAATTGAAAAAACGGTGTCTTTTTGCCTTTATATATATTGTTGAAGTTAAATTTATTGTCACTATGAGACAAATTTTTACGTCGAATACATATTTGGATCTAAAATAAATCAACAAAATATAATGTTGGAGAAGAAATATTATGTTTATTCCATTCAGGGTCAGTCACTTCTTCCCACAAATATTTATATATCACTTACAATGGACCAAGCTTCATAGTAGGAACTACAAGAATACAAGTGGAAATACAAGGATGAATAAAATGAAATTCCTTTTCTCACCAACCATAAACAAATAATTTAAAATAGTAAAAATAGCACATTGTAATAAATGTTATGTTAGGGGAGGTACAGAGTTATGGGAGCACATAGCTGGAGCAACTAACTTAGCTTTTATCTAGCATTTCCATCTCTTCAGTAAAAATTTTGCCATCTATACAGGCACTCGTTCCACTAGGTTCTTTAACATGTTAATTATATTTATTTAAAGTCTCCTTCTCATGATTAGAGTTTATGTCTGAATCCAGTTTTCTTGATTGCTGTGGCTTTTGACAGCAGTTTTTTTCCGTTGCCTTTTTGTCTGTCTTGTAATTTTCTATAGAATGGCAGACGCCACCTGTAAATGAACAGTAGAGACTGGGGTAAATGTTTACACCTGCAACTGAACATATGGGAAATTGAATCAGTCTAATCAGAAGTTGAGCTGGTTTCAGTTTGGTTGTGGCTATTGTTATTTTCAGTGCACCACAGGCTTCAAATTCTTCCCAGAATGGGATGCTGTTACCTGTGCCTAGTGTAGAGACTGAGGTGCTAGAAGGTAGTACTCAGTGTTCCTACTCCTACCTCAGGTTTTTTTTTTTCTTTTCTTTTCCTACCTCAGTTTTTGGCAAGCCCTGAATGAGCATGCCAAGAGAGGGCTCTTCCCATGCTCTGGCCCTCCTTCAACCACAGTGAGATATTTCATGTTGGTTGTGGCTAGGATAATTGAAAGGGTGAGAAGGGATTCTTTGTGTCATGGTTCAGCCTCAGGTAAAATGAATAATAAGCAAAAATGTATTTACAGTATCTGTAAATGGATTCTCAAATATATGCAAATGAAAAGGATGATATTTTCTCTAGTGCATCTTTGGCTGCTCTATAAGTTAAGTTACTCCATCTTTCAAAGCAGATAAGCATCCTTTAATTTATGTTTGCTTACATCTGAAAACTTGGAAATGACATTATTAGGATAAAACATGTTGGTTGCTAATAAGGTAACTTGAACATTTTGTATTTTTATAGGCAAATTTCTTCCTGGGTACTTGATATTGTTGGTACTTACTGAAGTTGTTATACTGTGGTCAGTGCACTACCAAAGAACCAAGTCTTTCCCTTAGGCCTTGCATTCCAACCTCAGATTGTAGGAATTTTCTGTCCTATTCTCATTCTCTTTCTCTCTTTCTCTGTTTTTTCCCATACTACTCTCTGTCTCATTCTCTATCTCTCTCTCTCACTCCCCACCAGCTTACATAACCTATATTTATGAGGAAATGTGTTAAAATTAATGTCATTCAAATATTTTATAAATTATATACAAATATAAAATACACATATAGGCACAGGAGGTAAATTATGTTTTTCTCTTAATTTTTAGAAGCATAAACATCATAATAATAAAGAGTCTCCATTATTTTGCTCATCCTTGTACCTCCAATACCTACAGTAGAAGTGGACACTGAAGAGATAGTCAAAAAAAATTTTATTGAAAAACTGAAAAAATAACTAATGAATACAGTAAATATTTGAAAGCTTTTGCAATGTTTTCTGAGCCCATATTGATTACCCCTTTGATAATGCCTTCATTGCCTAATTTTTTTGCTGGTAGATGTTTCTCCTTCTGTTCAGCTTTGCTGCTTGCTTTCAGACCTTGGTTTCTAAAAATGCAGTCCCCTTCTATTTTTTCCCTTTGCTTTCCCTGTTTTGTTTATAATTGTCAACAAAGCTAAAGACAATTTAATTCCAGCTTCCTCTTTGGCCCATGATAACACTTGCTCTACCTTATTCTAATGTAATTTTTCTCCTCTTATTTGTTAAAACATTAAAGATCTTAACTTATCATCACTATTAGGTTTCTAAACCTCATTAGAACACTAATGATGTTTCAAAGTTTTTAAATCTCTGACAGTGCGTAGATTAGTCCCTAGAACTTTATAGAATTTGGAATTTTCTCTAAGGGCAATAGACAAAGAAATTTTAAAATATTTTTTAAATATTTTATCCAGATAGAGACTAAAAATTATTTTCATGAAAGTAAATTTATCAGGAAAGGCTCTTACTTATTAGATATCTTTTAGACATAAATGAATATTGCATATTTATTGAAATAAAAAGACCTTGGTGCATTGGATCAAGTGCTATAAAATTAGATATGTTTGCATACTAAGAGATTTTAAAGAATCTTAGAGCATGACCTCTTTTCTAAAGAAGATGGGGTAAGGAATCAAACGTATGCATAAGGAGCAAGTTACATTCTTTTCTGACAGTAAAAAGGGAATAAGGCAGTTTCTTTTAATATTGTTAAATACTATCTCTAATGACCTAGAAATCTTTGGAGCTATTTATCATTTCCATGATTGCCCAGACAGCATCCTTACTGCACCTGTAGCCCTCAGCCTTTCTCCACAACCCAGTGTTGTTAAGGACAACTTATTGATCTACGTCTTCATATTTACTGTGAGTTCTCCAGTCCCAGTAGAACAGAGGTAGTTAATAAGCAATTTTTAGTTTATATAAAAGTTCCATAGGTAAATATAATTATGAAAAGGAGAAATCTATTTAATCTACTTTAATTTATGTCCTTCACAGCTCTCTAAGGGAGCATAGAAGCATAGAGGGTAGTGATGGAGATGAAATAATGAGTGAAAAGACTCCAGGCTTTTTACACTCCTTTTGGTTCCATTTTTATATAACTAATTTAAGTTATATTTCATGAGTTTTAACTTGTAGCACAGTTCTGTGGGTGCATTTTTAGACAACTAATCTATCTATTTTTCAGTTTCTTTTTGTGGTGGTTTGAAACTGTTATGTACCATAGAAAAGTCACGCTCTTTTCATCCTAATTCAACCTTGTGGAGACAGATCTGTTGTTAGGTCAGATCTCTTGATTAGGTTGTTTCCATGGAGATGCAACCCACCCAATTGTGGGTGGGATCTTTTGATTGGATGGAGAGGTGACCACGCCCATTCAAGGTGAGTCTCAATCGTTTTACTGGAGCCCTAATGAAGACAATAAAAGGCAGAAAACGTACAGAGCTCAGAATTGATGAGGACAGAGAGACACAGATGCTTGAGGATGCTGAGAGAGCCATTTGAAACCAGAAACCCAGAGACAAGGACAGCAGATGTTGCCATTGTTTTACCATGTGACAGAGAAACTCCAGACTGGATCAGCCTTTCTTGAGTGAAACTATCTTCTTTTTGGTGCTTAATTTGGACATTTTCATGGCCTTAGAATTGCAAATTGTAACTTAATAAATTCCTTTTATAAAACCCAGTCCGTTTCTTGTATATTGCATTTCTGCAGCTTTAGCAAACCAAAACGCTTTTCAATTAATAGGTCTTAAAGAGTATATGTATATAGCTCAAAAATCTGAGAGATGCTAAGAAATGGAATAAGAAGAATATGGGAACTATAGTAAGATATTTGAAGTATAATGAACTTCATGAAAAGTAAAAATATCGATGACAATCTTGCAGGTTTAAAAATATTCAATGTGGAATAGCCAATACAAATGAACCATGTTAAAGAATTTTATAATAACTATTACTCATGTATTAGTAATTTTTTTTACATGGGCAGGCACCAGGAATCGAACCTGGGTCTCTGGCATGGTAGGCGAGTACTCTGCCACTGAGCCACCATTGCCCAGTAATTATTTTTAAAAGGAAAAATAAGGATGTCTCTTAAACAATTGAAAACTGGGGGAAAAAAATTTACAATTCACCACTGAAATAAAGTAGACTGATACTTGTAAAACTTTGATCCAGCTGATGGATGTAAGAGAGGACTAAAAGCTATTTCCTTTGAACAGCTGTTTTGTGACCTTTGAAATGTGTTTACAACTAGAGTTCTATCATCAAACACACACAAAACAACAAAAGTGATACAACCAGTCACCTTGAAAGTAGTATCAGAAAAATAATTTTGAATGCTAGTCTCAGAAGGAAAAGTGGTTATTTCCTAAAGTTTGGCAAATAACCTTGCCATCAGAGAAACATTTTGCCAAGTATATAATTTTTATTCTGTATATTATATATTGTATTTGATGAAACTCTGTCTTGAATACACTTGTTATTGGGTAGAAAATGGGTTTTTTTAGATCAGATTTTGCTGCAATGTATTTTCTGAAAGTCTCTCATATGTGCCAATAAGTAATATTTTTTCATAGGAATATTGATCATAAGATGGCAATATTTTCCTTTCCACTGAGTTCCTTATGCCTTCATTCAGGATACAAGACATTTAATTATGATAAAATTATAATGTAGAGACTTCCAGGAAGATGGCTGATCAGAGTAGCTTGAGATTAGCTCCATGGAAAATTTGGAGAAGGGACAGGAGGGAGACTGAGGTGGTGATTTGGGAGCGTGACTGACCTGGGAGAGCCTTCTGCACCCCTTAGGGCACCCTGGTTGCAAATGCTGAAAAACTGAGAGGCAGAAGGCTGGAGTCTGCCACAGAGGAGCGGAGCTGGCAGGAGTGCACAGACAGGAGCTGGGGACTAAGAAGTAAACCAGGCCATGTTCCTTGGGTGCACTGCCCTTACCAGGGCAGCCCATGAGCGGCGACTCACCCCACACACCACACACCTGAACCCAGTCACCAACTCCCATTTCCTGTGCTCCAGGCACCTCCACCCCACCAGTCCCCCAGTGCACATACCTGCCCCACACCACCACCCCAAGTGCACCCACCTCTCCTGCATCCCTCTCAAGCACTACCTCCCCTCCCTGTTCCCTGCAGGCTGTTGCTAGCACATAAAGACTGCAGATACTACTTCCATACCCAGGTTACCCCTGCCTCTCTTCCCATAGTGTCACACAGCCTCAACTGATACCCACTGAGAAAGTGCTGCACAGCCAAGTCACATCTACCTCCAAAGACGTAATGCTGACCTGCTGCCAGAGCTCTATGCATAAGCACAAAGGACCCCATACCTTAGACTACTGCACACCAGGGTTGTGCCCCCAGACTGGTGCACCTGCACAGCTACATCCTGCTGCCCACTGGGTGCCCATGTTCAAAGCATCAGCATAACATCCCCAACCTGTGCCTACACCTGCCCTGAAACAAATCACAGCACTGAGTGCCCCACCCCATTCTCTGCTGCTTGCTGTACAGCCATCCCACAAACACAAGGCCTTACACTATTGAAAGAAATTAACTCCCAAAGTAAATCAATCAAGATATTTACATGCCACAAAGACAGCAGAAGATCACTTAGCATATCACAATGCAGACAGATATAGCCCTGTCTAATGACCAAATTAAAACACCAAAAGAGACACAGATGTTGGAACCATTACTCAAAGACGTTCCTACAACTCTACTTAATGAAATAAGTGGGATAGCAAATGACATAAAAGAGATCAAGAAGACAGTATAAGAGTGTAAAAAGGAATTTTAAAGAATAATAAGAGAAATAGTGGATATCACGGAGATTGAAGACTTGACCAAATAAAAAAAAAAATACTAGCAGCACACAACATCAGATTTGAAGAGACAGAGGAAAGAATACCTGGTATAGAGGACAAGATAACTGACTTTGAAGACTCAAAACAGCAAATGGCAAAAAAGATAGAAAAAAATTGAATTGGATCTCAGAGAAATGATAGGCAAAACAAAGCATGCAAATATAAAGAATCGTTGGTTTCCCAGAAGGAGAAGAGAGGAGTAAAGGACTAGGAAGAGTATTTGAGGATATAATGGGGGAAAACTTTCCAGCCCTCATAAAGGACATAAATATACAAGTGAAAGAAGCCCAACAAACTCCAAACAGAATAAATCCAAATAGGCCTTCCCCAAGACATGTATTGATCAGTCTGTCAAATGTTGAAGAAAAGCAGAAAATCCTGAAAGCAGCAAGAGAAAAACAATCTCCTACATACAAGGGAAATCAAATTAGACTGAGTTCAGATTGCTCTACTAGCACCCTGGCAGTGAGAAGGCAGAGGTGTGATATATTCAAGATCCTGAAAGAGAAAGACTTCAAGCCAAGAATTCAGTACCCAGCCAATTTGTCCTTCAAAACTGAGGGACAGACTAAAATTTTCACAGATGAAGAAGTCCTGAAAGAATTTGTCAATAAGAGACCAGCTCTATAAGAAATACTAAAAGGAGTTCTGGCCAGCTGAAAAAAAAAGACAGAAGAGGGAGGTCTGGAGGAGGGCACAGAATTGAAGAGTACTGGTAAGGAATATAAAGAGAAAGAGGGAAAAGAATATATATGACAGAATTAAAAAGATAAGATGGTGGATTCAAGAAACACCTTTTCAGTAAAATCTTTGAATGTTTATATACTAAATTTACCAATTAAAAGATGCAGATTAGCAGAATGGATTAAGAAACATAATCCAGCTATATGCTGCTTACAAGAGACCCATCTTAGACACAAAGATACAAAGAGATTGAAAGACTTATCTTAGACACAAGGATACAAAAAGATTTTCCATGCAAGTTGTAACCAAGAGAAAACAGGAGTAGCTATACTAATATCAGACAGAATAGACTTTAAATGTAAAGACATCATAAGAGACAAAGAATGACATTATATAGTAATTGAAGGATCAATTCACCAAAAAGATGTAACAATCATAAATGCTTATGCTCCCAGTACAAGGAGCCCCAAAGTACATGAGACAGACATTGGCAAAACTGAAAGGAGCAATAGATGTTTCAACAATAATAGTACGAGACTTCAATGCACCACTCTCCTGTATACATAGAACAACCAGACAGAAGATCAACAAGGAAATAGGAAAGTTAAATAATTTGATAAATGAATTAGACCTAACAGACATTTATAGGCCATTGCACCCCAAAGCACAGGCATATACATTCTTATCTACTGCTCATGGAACATTCTCCAGGGTAGATCATATGCTGGGGCACAAAACAGGTTTTTATAAATTTAAAAACATTGAAATTATTCAATTCACTTTCTCTGATCACAAGGGAAAGAAGCTGGATCTCAATAACCACCAAAGAATGAGAACATCTGCAAATATAAGGAGATTAAATAACACACTCTTAAACAACTAGTGGGACAAAGAAGAAATTGGTAGAGATATCAGTAGCTATCTGGAGATGAATGAAAATGAGACTACAACTTATCAGAACTTACAGAGCACAGCAAAGGCTGTGCTGAGAGGGTCTATACTAAAAAAAAAAGAAAGAGCAAAAATTGAGGACTTAACAGCATAAGGAGGAACTAGAGAAAGAATAACAAACTAACCAAAAACAAATAGAAGAAGAGAAATAACAAAGATTAAACAGAGATAAATCAATGGGAGAACAAAAGACCAATAGAAAGAATCAATAAAACCAAAAATTGGCTCTTTGAGAAAAATCGATAAAATTGAGGGGGCACTAGCAAGACTGACAAAGAAAGAAAAAAGAGAGAGGAGACAAACAAATTCAGAAATGAGAAGGGGTGCATTACCATGGACGCTGAAGAGATAAAAGAAAGCATAAGAGGATACCATAAACAACTATACACCAACAAACTAGACAACTTAGATGAAATGGACAAATTTTTGTAGACACAAAACAAGCTACACTGACTCAGGAGGAAATAGAACATCTTAACAAACCAATCACAAATAAAGAGATTCACTCGGTCATCAAAAATCTTCCTACAAAGAAAAGCCCAGGGCCAGAAGGCTTCACAGGGGAATTCCATCATACATCCCTGAAAGAACTAACACCAAACCTGATCAAATTTTCCAAAACATAGAGGAAAAAGGAACTCTACCTAACTCATTTTATGAAACTAATATATTAATAACAAAACTGGGTAAAGATGCTATAAGAAAGGAAAATTAAAAGCCAATCTCCCTAATGAGCACAGATACAAAAATTCTCAATAAAATATTAGCAAATTGAATCAAACAGCAATGAAAAGAATTATACACCACACCAAATGGGGTTTATACCAAGAATGCAAGGATGATTCAACACAAGAAAATCCATTAATACAATACAAACACAAATTGAAAGGGAAAAATCACATGATCATCTCGATTGATGCTGAAAAAAACATTCAACAAAATTCGGCATCGTTTTCTGATAAAAATACTCCAAAAGATAGGAATGAAAGTAACTACCTCAATATGATAAAGGAATATGAAAAACCGATAGCCAACATTGTATTCAAACGAGAGAGACTGAAAGTTTTCCCCCTAAAATCAGGAACAGGACAAGAATGCCCACTGTCACCACTGTGATTCAACATTGTGCTAGAAGTTCTAGCTACAGCAATCAGACAGGCAAAGAAATAAAAGGTATCCAAATTGGAAAGGAAGAAGTAAAACTCTCATTATTTGCAGATGATATGATACTATACTGAGAAGATTCTGAGAAATCTACAGCAAAGTTACTTGAGCTAATGAACAAATTCAGCAAGGTAGAGGGATATAAAATTAATGTGCAAAAATCAGTAACATTTATATACATAAGCAATGACCTGGCTGAGGAGTCAGTTAAGGAAAAAAAATCCATTCAAAATAGCAATTAAAAGAATCATGTACTTAGGAACGAACTCAACTAGGGATGTTAAGGACTTGTACATGGAAAATACCTAATTGCTAAAAGATATCAAAGGAGCTCTAAATAGGTGGAAAGGCATTCCCTGCTCATGGATAGGAAGAATAAATATAGTTAAGATGTCAGTTATACCCAAATTGATTTACAGATTCAACAGAGTACCAATCAAAATTTCAACAACCTACTTTGAAGAATTGGAAAAGTTAATTACCAAATTCATCTGTAAAGGAAAGAGACCCCAAATAGCTAAAAGCATCCTTAAAAAGAAAAACAAAGTGGGAGGATTAACACTCCCAAACTTTAAAACCTATTATAAAGCCAAAATGGTCAAAACAGCATGGTACTAGCACAAAGATAGATGCATTACCAATGTAATCAAATGGAGAGAGCAGAAATGGACCACCAAATCTATGGTCAATTGATTTTTGACAAGACCCCCAAATCCTCTGAACTGGGACAAAATAGTCTTTTCAATAATTGGGCATGGAAGAACTGGATATCATTAGCCAAAGAATGAAAGAGGAACCCTATCTTATGCCCTACTCAAAAATTAACTCAAAGTGAATCAAACACCTAAATGTAAGAATGACATCCTAGAGCTTCTAGAAGAAAATGTAGGGAGACATCTTCAAAACCAAATAATAGGAGGTACCTTCCTAAGCTTTACACCAAAAGCATAGCAACAAAAGAAAAAATAGGTAAATGGAAACTCCTCAAAATCAAATGCTTCTGTACCTCAAAAGATGTTGTCAAAAAGGTGAAGAGGCAAACAACTCAATGGGAGAAAATATTTGTAAATCACTTATCAGGCAAAGGTATGATTTCCTGCATATACAAAGAAATGATATAACTTGACAACGAAAAAGCAAACAACCCAATTATAAAATGAGCTAAAGATATGAATAGGCATTTTTCTGAAGAGCAAATACAAATGGCTCAAAAGCACATGAAGAGAAGCTCATTTTTATTTGCTGTAAGGAAAATTCAGATCAAGACTACAATGAGATATCACCTCATACCTATAAAAATGGCTGCTATTAAACAAACAGGAAACTATAAATGTTGGTGAGGATGTGGAGAAACTGGGACACTTATGCATTGCTGGTGGGAATGTATAATGGTACAGCTACTATGGGTAGCTGTTTGGTGCTTCTTTAGGAAACTAAATATTGAATTGCCCTATGCACCAGCAATAGTATGACTTGATATGTACCCAGAAGAGCTGAAAGCAATGACATAAAGAGACATTTGCACAATGATGTTCATAGCAGCATTATTCACAATCACCAGAAGATGGAGACAAACCAAATGTCCATCAACAGACGAGTGGATCAACGAAATATGGTATATACATACAATGAAATATTATTCAGCAGTAAGACAAAATGATGTCCTGAAGCACATGACAAGATAGATGAGCCTTGAGGACATAATGCTGAATAAAACTAACCAGACACAAAAGGATAGATACTGTATGGTACCACTTTTATGACCAGCATAAAGGTATAATCAGAGGCTTATAATAGAGAATATAGGGGCCTTAGAGATATATAGAAGGTAGAGATGGGTGAACCGTTAGCTAATGAGGTTGAACTCCAGTGTAAGGGAATAGACAGATGTGAAGGTGGTTCTATAAGTGAAGGTGGGTCTATAAGTAATATTACCATATTGAAGATGAATAAGATTGAAAGGGGTTGTATGGACCTATGTGTCCCACTGATTCACACTAGAAATACGAATTCATTCTCACAAGAATAACTTCAAAGATATGATTCTTGTACAAAGAGTGTTTAAGTCCAGGGTACAGGGGGAAAACTGCTACTGCATGCTATGAGCTATGGTCAAAAGGAAACCGTCAGCACTACCACAGCAACAGCACAGGTAAATAATGGAGGGAGGGACAAGAGTTAAAAGGAGGTTTAGATTTTCTCTTTGCTGAGGGTCTGTTTATTGGTTTTCTTTCTTTTGGGAACAATGAAATGATCTAAAATTGAGAATGTTGATGGACCATGGACTTTGGGTCCTCTACATAATGCCCAATGAATGCAAGTGGCTGAAGGATGCACTGACAGAGAAGTAGATTGGTGAGCAATGGTGTATACTTATGAATGAAGGTTGTACTGCTACAAGAAGGAACAAAGTCGTGAGGCATCCAACAATGTGAATGAACATGCGGGACATTTGGTGAGACAAAATAAGCCAGAAACAAAAGGACAAGAATGGTATGGTGACCTTTAGAAAATGCTTATAACAAAACAGGTACCTAGAATGTAGGCTTTTAGACAGATGCATTAAGTCTGGAGTGGTGATTGTTATTTCTTTGGATTTTGACAAGCTGTTTTATTGTATAACCTGATATTTAGAGATAAGAATGAAGCTGAACAGGTTGGGGTTGAAGTAATTCAGAATACAAGGGTAAGGAAGACAGTGTCTATATTTTAGAACCACACCTACTCTTTGAGATCATTGGAAGAAAGGTTTATTAGGTTTGGAACTGAAATTTTCTGTAGTGCATAATCTAATTCAACCTATCTGTATAGCTCATTTGAACAACTGAAACACAGGGAGCCCAGTATAAGAAAGATGTCCTTTAATCCTGTATAGATTATTGTAATGCCTGGGTGCATACTAGAGTATATTAAGCAGATAATTAAAAAGTATTAGGAAAGTCCCCTGAGGGATGGGAGAAAGAATAAGGAACTATTAAACCTTACCATCAGGGAGTCCCCTGGTACTGTGTCAAACTTTACAGACACCCAAATCAATAGGCCATGCTTTCAATCATGAGGCTTACCCTTGTGAAGCTTATGTAGGTAGCAGAGAAGCTTAGACTACCTAGAGGCATGCCTAAGACTTATTTCTGGAGGACCTCTGTTGTTGCTCAGATGCGGCCTCAGTCTCTCTAAACCCAACTTTGCAAGTGAAATCATTGCCTTATCCCCCTAAGTGGAACATGAGATCCAGTAGTGAAAGTCTCCCTGGCATTGTGGGAAATGACTCCCAGGGATCAATCTAGACCTAGCACTGTGGAATCAACAATTCCATCCTGACCCAAAGCAGGGAAAGAAGTGTAATTAATAAAGCATCAGTGGTAGAGAGAGTTCAAATGGAGTTGAGAGGCTACTCTGGAGGTTGCTTTTATGCACGCTTCAGTTAGACCTTGCTACCTATCATAACCTGCCAACCCCCAACCAGGACCATTCCAGCCAATCCTTAAGAACAGCTAGGTCAATATATAAGATTCCACAAGGGTTCCATGCACTAGAGTAACTTTCCAGAATCCTACAACCTCCAGATGGGTCCCTGGTCCAGATAAATCCTGAAACCTAGCCAGCCTCTCCAGAACGTCAGATATTTCTATCTCCCTACCCCATACTAGTGACAGACCCTTCTAATGTCAAAACTTTAGAATTGCCATAGTCTAAACACCCCTGAAGAGAGGGATGGAAAGGTCAAAGGTGATGGTGTAGTTATACAGAGAAGATAGGATTTAAAACGAATATGAATGCTGAATTATTAAATTGATATCTCTTTTAGTCTCCAGTATTTTAGAGCAGCTGCAAGTAAAAACCTAAAATTGTGAATTGTAACCCATGTCAAAGTCTAAAATATGTTCTACAACTAATTGTGGTGCTGTGCTTTGAAATTTATAACTTCTTTATATATATATATATGTTATTTTTCACAGAAAAAGAAGGAAAGAAAATCAATTGCAAAGATAAAAAATAATTTAAGCCCTGTAACCTCCTATATTCTGGTGCAGCTGGAAGGAAAAATATGAGAGGATCATTTGGTAGCACATGACAAACTCTGGGATCTGTCCTGTAACTACTTGTGGAAGAGTACTTTGAAAACTACTGCTTTTTTAAATTTTTTTTTGCTCTGTATATATGTTATACTATACAATAAAAAACGTTTAAAAATTATAGCATAAACCCATGTTCAAAATGTCATAGAATAATATGTCCATAATTATTGAAAAATTACAATTCAACGACCTTGTTTAAACAGTATCATATTAGTTTGGCCAACATTTATACAAATCAATATCAGTTCTGATGTTCTTCTTTCTTATTTCTTTACATGAACATGAATTGTAACTGTCTTAGTCATTTGTAAAATAATAATATATGACTGACAACAGCAAAAATGGTGAAAAAAAAGGAACACCAGAGCTCTACCTTCCACATAATCACTGAAAGAAAAACTGGCAAAAAAAGAAAAGAAGCCAGAATCATCTTTTTTAAGACTCTAGCGACTGCAACTGCAAGCCATCAGCATTTTATCTAGTGCTTATTTAAGAAAATGGCTGAATCTTCATAGGAACAGCAATCTTTGTGGTGTTTTAACTTATTCTAATCCCAACTTCTACTCACCAGCTCAGTAGTAGCCTTGAAATGAACAACCCACCTTCACAGAATGGTATCAGAAGAAGTAGAAAGGACCTGGTTAACAATTGACCTTAACTGCTTGACCTACTGGCTCTTTGGATAGCCTAAACTAAATGCTTGGACTATAATTCTCCTTGTTTTATGCTGCTACTTTGTGGGCATTTGTCAAAAATAAAAAATTTTCAGGAAATGTATAATTACTGCTGCCTGAAACAATGGAAAAAAGTTGAGGAAACAATAGACTAACCAAAAAGACTGGGAGGAAATACTGAGAAATTTAATACATTGGAGAAGAAGTGCTTTGAAAAAAGTCCAACATATTCCTTGAAACTAAATGCCACATGAATGTCCATGGTGGTGAACATGCACTGGACAGAACTGAGAAGCACCTAATTTCTAACTCTGGCTCACCTTGATGTTCTGGAAAAGCAGAAAGTGAAGCTAAGGCAGAGTATAATGTTACTAACTGCTGTGGTAATGGAATAGAGATGCCATGGCCATGCATGACAAAGAATATGGACTTTATAAATTTAATACAGAAAAGTCACTAAATAAACAACAATGACAACAACAGCAAGTAGCAACATCAACAAACCCTGGGAAGTGGTGGACATCATCTAAGACTCAGAGTTGTCAGTAAACAAATGATGAAGCATCCACAAAGAAAGAAGAAAGCATCACCCATACCCAGGAAAAACAGTAATCAATAGGAAGTTTTCCTGAGGAAGCTCAGTCAATGAACTTGATAGACAAACATTTTTAATCAACTATTTTAAATGTGTTTAAAGAGCTAAGGAAAACCACATCAAAAAACTAAAGGAAAGCATGAGAACAACACATTACCAAATAGAGGCTATCAATAAAGATACACAAATTGTAAGAAGGAACCAAATAGAAATTCAGTTCTGAAGTTTCAAAAGCAGATTTGAATTGGCTGAAGTAAGAAACAGTGAATTTGAAATTATTGGGATTATCTGGTCTGGGGAATAGAAAAATAAATGAATAAAGAGAAATGAACTGATCCTAAGAGACCTGTGAGACTCTATCAATCATGCCAATATATGCATAATCATTGTCAGAGAAGAGGTGAGAGTAAAGGGGAAAGAAAGAATAATTGAAGAAAAATAACAAGACTTCCCAAATTTGATGAAAAACATTAATATATGCATCCAAATAGTTCAACAGAATAAACTAAAGAGAGCTCTACACCAAGACACATCATAATCAATTCAAAATGCCAGAGACAAAGAAAGAAGTTCAAAAGCACTAGAGAAAAATCACTCATTACATGAAAGGGATCCAGGGTCCAAGTAATAGCTAATTTATCATCTGAAACCATGGAAACCAAAAGGCACAGGATAGCATATTCAAAGTGCTGAAAGAGGAAAAAAAAAGTCGGTGAAGGATTCTAAATTTGGCAAAACTACCCTTCAAAAGTAAAAGAAAGAGGGGTGCACAGGTAGTTCAGTGGTTAGAATGCCTGCCTTTCACGAGGGAGACCAGGGTTCGATCCACAGACCATGCACCAAAAAAAAAAAAGTAAAAGAGAGAGATTTTGGGCTGCTGGGCCATCTGTTCTCTTACTACGTGCCTAGTAATAAACTCTCTCTTTGAAATCTCAGTGCCTCAGGAATTGGTTATTGAGTATGTCGGGCAAAAAAAAACAACCCATGGCCTTTGTCTGGTAACACTTTGTTGACCCTCCGGGATGAATATCCAAGGCTCTGGAGCCTGGCAGAGCAGAAAAACCAGATAATTGAGCCTTCTGCACCACTGGACTGAATTTAGTCTAGAGGCTCGGCAACCAGGGTTGCTCTGTTCTGCCAGCATTCCAGAGATTTTTGGCGCTTTAAAAAGCTTCAAAGAGAGAAACCGTTTCCAGCTCCATTTCCAACATCTGACTGAGTGAGTGGGTCATTAGGGTAAAAAAGTGGATCCGGGGGTAATTAGGCAGTTCAAGTCCCCTTGACACAGGCCTGGATCATGGTTCCAGAATGACCCCCCCCTTGCTCTGACATCTACACCTTTCTGATTTCTGGGTACCATACTGTATGGGGTTTGAGGTCCTGACCTAAATTTGTCTGTTGAGTATACTCCTAGAAAATGATGAACCCAACAATTGATTGGTAGTTAATGAAATTAAGTAGGCCTGTTTAAATGCTAGCTGGTGTGTTAACTAGGTATAGTAAGAGATTAATGCTTGCTTAATTGTAAATTGGTGTGTTAAGTGTTAAACGACTGTTTAACCTTTAGTTGGTATGTTTGGCTTAGTTATTAATTGGTGTATTACTCAAATATAATGTGTTATGTGTCTGTTTAAACTTGTTAGTTGGTATATTCCTGCATTTGTATTGGTCAAATGTTCCTGATTAGTTACTATGAAAATTCTTTCCTAAAAAGGGAGCCTTTGGACTCTATTTAAAATTGAAAAAAAATTAGTTATGAATCTATAAAAAGCTTTGTTTCTTTAACATAATCTGACCTGAAAATGATTTAAAATAAAAAAACACTATTGCCCCAGTTTGCTAGCTGCCAGAATGCAATATACCAGAAAAGAAATGGCTTTTAAAAAGAGGAATTTAATAAGTTGCTATTTCACAGTTCTAAGGTCATGGAAATGTCCAGAAACAAGTCTATAGAAATGTCTGATCCAAGGCATCCCAGGAAAGATACCTTGATTCAAGAAGGCTGATGAAGTTCAGGGTGTCTCTCAAGTGGAAAGGCACATGGTGAACGCAGTCAGATTTTCTCTCTCATCTGGAAGGACACATGGTGAACACACCATGAAATGCTAGCTTCCTCTCCAGGCGTCTTGTTTCATGAAGCTCCCTCAGGGGCATTCTCCTTCATCTCCAAAGGTCGCTAGCTGGTGGACTCTGCTTCATGGCTCTCATCATTCTCTCATCCTTCTCTGCTTTCTCAGAATCTCCAAAGTTCATTGGCTCATGGACTCTGTGGTTTACTTGGCTCTGCTGTGGCTTTCTCATCATTCTCGAAAGGCGTGCTCTCCAAAAAATGTCTCCTCTTTTATAGGACCCCAGAAAACTAATCAAGACTCACATAGAATGGAGACATATCTACAGCTAATCAAGTTTAATACCCACAATTGATTGAGTCACATCTCTGTGGAGATAACCTAATCAAGTTTCCAACCTATAGTACTGAATAGGGATTAGAAGAAACTGTTGCTCCTACAAGATTGATTAGGATTAAAACATGGCTTTTCTAGGGTGCATAAATCCTTTCAAATAAGCACAACTACCTTCCATTAAAATTAAAGATATTACAGTTAAAGTTCTTCTGCAAAAAGATAAAAATAGGGGAGTGCAAGAGTAGTTCAGTGGTAGAATTCTTGCCTGCTATTCAGGAGACCCAGGTTCAATTCCCAGTCCATGCACTTCTCCAAAACAAACAAGCAAAACAAAGGAAGAAACAAACAAACAACAAAAATTCAACAAATGCTGCTACAATAATGGGATACTTACGTGGAAATATAATGAAATGTAACTGCCATTACAGCATACAAGGTAGAAATAGGATGGAGTAATATATTCAATCCTTTTTCAATGTCCCTCACAGAAATATTTGTTTCTTTTTTGTGTGTTACTAACTTTCTATTTGTACCTGTTTGCCTGTTTAATGTATATTTTTATATCTCCAGATGGTAATAACAAAGTAACAAAAATTATTTTTAAAAGAAATTGCTTAAGAAAGAAATAAGCAGTTTTACATAAATTTTATGTAAATTGGTACAACTGAAGTAAAAGAGTAAAAGGAGAAAAAAACTCTGAATTACAAGATTCAAAACCTTAGTTTTGTAATTACTGCAAGCAAACCTGAACATTAGAAGGAAACCACCCCTGGAATTTCTCTAAATAGCCAAAGGGCCATCTCTGGAAAAAACAAAGACCTTTCCCAATGGTTTGGTTACAGTTTTTAGTAAATAAACCTAATAATTGGAAATAGAAAAGGGCATAGGAACTCTCAAAATTTCACAAGGCAGGCTTCACCCCTGTCCCAAGGCCTAACCACCTAAAGTAGTTATGGGGAGAGGGCTAGGCACAGACAGATGGGGGAGGTGTGGCTTAGAATTCTTTTTTTACTAGCCCTGGAGATAAGAAATGGTAGCATAAAAAATGCTGCAGAATAGGCTATGTTTGTTACTATTTTTTTCCAATAAGATCTTTGCAATGGTAATTGTAGTACTTAGATCATTATTAAAATATCAAGAGCCTTGGGATAGAAGTAACTGAATAAAATCTAACCACCAAATTTCAGTAAGTAAAATGGAAAGTCTTTGAGAAATATGGAAAAGTTTTCCTGGATTTAAGCGTAGAACAAATTAAACAATTGCAGTATATTTTCCAGAACTTGATAGTCAAAGTGTTTTAAACTGGTTTGTAATTTTAAGATATTATGAAAACAGTTTTTTTCAGCCTCTGATAAAAGGAATTTAATGATAGATTTTGAATTGAACAAATACAATTTTATTCTGCTTAGGTATGTTCTCCCTAAATTTATACAAGCCTATTGATAAAATATGCTAACCCAACTAAACAGGTTAAGTTAGATAAACTGAGCAATGTACCTGGTATTATTAATGCTTACATAGAGTATAATAAAACGTAAAATATGCCAATGCTTCAAACATAATCTATTTAAGAAATCAGTTAACTTTAGTAAGAAATAAAAATGGATTTTTTATAACCTTGATTACATGGATTTCAAAGAATCTGGTTTTTAGTTACTTCAACATTTGTTACCTAATATGTGGAAGATTTGAATGTGTAGTGGCTTTGTTAATGTCAATCAGTATATTTTTTGTTAGTAAATGCTGTCATAAATAGTGAAAACCCAATTCTTAGCTTTAAAAAGTTTATATTCTTGTTAGAATATACTTAGAACAGGGCAAAGTGTAAGACAGTTATAATGAAGGAATAAAAGTGCTGGAAGAACTTAAAAAGCATAGATAAAGAACAACCTAAAAAGACCTCATAAAATAAATGACACTTATAAGTCTTTAAATAAGAAAGTAGCTTTAAATAAATAGAGCTCAGAACTAGATTTTTTAGAAGCCATAACTTAATTTTATAAACTATTATATTCCTGGTATTATTTAGCACTTGAGAATAATGTTGTGGAAAACTTGAGGGTTTTGTTCCTTTAAATATCAAAAAACTGATTATATAAAACTTGGAGCTTTCTGACCTTTAGAGATAGTGCTAAATTGGGCTGAGAGATTTTAAGCATACTGTAAGGTAATCATTAGTATGTTGTGATTATTCAGCACAAACATGCATGGTTGTGTTCCAAACACAAGCATAAACTTCTTCCTTCTTCCATTATTTCATAGTGTCTCTGTTTTTTCTCCCCTTAATGAATACTATTATTGGGAGGAAGTATGCAGTTTCCAAAGTTTTGTGAATTTATTATCAAATATATTTCTGATTATATGCAGCCTGGATAAATAAAACTCTAGGTGAAATGGATATGGAAGGTGATAGAAAGTTTAAAGAGATGAATTTTGTTTGTTACAGTCATTGTCGACTACAAGCTCTGAATGGATACAGAAAGTGGTAGAGAGTTGGAGGTGGTAAATTTTGTTTGTTATAGTCATTGTTGACTGAAAGCTCTGAACAGATATGGAGAGTTGTGAAAAGGAGTTTAATAATGTGAATTTTGTCATAATCAGTGCTGACCAAAATTTAGTAAGTCTATTTATCATGTAATCAAAAAAGAAAGCTTTTATGTCAAGCCAGGTATTCATATAAAACTAAAATCTAGTTTTATTCCTGTTAAAATAATGTGGATTATTAGTCTGCTCATAAGGTTAAAATTTTTTAAGTTCTTCTTAATCATCTGAGTACTCTGTCTAGAAAGCAAAGATTTTACATAGGAATAATAGCCTTTTTAATGTTTATGTTGGCCTTACCTTTTGTTTCAGAAGACAAGTCTTCTCACTGTTAAGGGGAAAAGTGGTTAAAAATAATTTGTTCTTTCACCTTGTCTAAGAAAGTTGCTAAAATAGTTTAACCTATTGTATAGGAGGTGTTTGGGAAGTATCAAAATGGTTAAAAGAGATATTCTATCCTGTTGCTGGTTAAATTTGTATAGGTAAAATATTTGTATATTTAGATTGCATAAAACTCCTAAAAAATTGACAGTTTTCTCACTGCCCATGCTATATCCTGATACTAATTTGTATAATGTTAAAGAGTGGTGTGGTGTTGTTAGTCATAATTTTAGTTATTGTTTAAAAAGCTACAGATCATAGAAATAGCCAAATAAATTGTCAGTTATACTGCTTTGCTCTAATACTTCTCTAAAAGTATATATAGTCAGCTATAGGTCAGAGCTTCATCTCTGACAAAGAAAGACTTCAAAAAGAGGCAGGACAACTATATTAATTATATTTTATCTGTTAATTAACATAACTCTGGTAAATGTGTAAAAGTCTATCAGAACAAAACCTCTGCTGTGGTTTATTAATATAAAACAACTGTCTAATGTTTTATTTCTGAAAGCAGATTCATTTAAAAATGCTTCTAATAATTAGAGCTTAGATTATAAGCTTTAACTGTTATCTTTAAATTCTGAAATGCTTTGCTCTTTGTACAGCCTAGAAGTTCCATGGAATTTTAAGTATTTGTGTGGCACATGAGACTCAGATATAGTTCTCCAGCTCTGAAAGTCAGTGCAAATCCATAAAGCAACTGTTAAAAAAATGGAAAAAGATCGAAATGTGATGAAAGTAATCTGGCTAAAACTAAGGTAAATAAATAGGCAAGGTAAAAAATAATAATTTTGTCTGTATTTTAAAGCTTTAACTTTTGTGTGAGACAAAAAGAAAAATGGTTGTTTTGTCCAAAATTTAACTTTTCTGTAGCACACAAATTTAATCTGTCTAATCAATTGACATAAACAACCTAATTCAGCTTTGTTTGATATAGAACCTGGAATAAAGAATAAAATCCTAATATTTTGTACAATTTAATGCTATACCATAATGCATTTCAGGGTATTTCAAACAAAAAACGGAAGAGTGTTTGCAAACTCACTTGAGGGACTTAGAACAATAGAATTATTGAACTTCCTAACCTGGGGAATTCCTGACATTTTCTTAAGCAAGAGTGGCTCTCAATTTAATAGGCCAAAGCTTCACTCTTGGGCTTACACTTATGAAACTTAGTTCTGTAATAACAAACTGAACCTACTTATGATTAGTGCCTAAGAGTCATTTCCAGAAAATCTCTGCTCAAATGTGCTTTCTCTTTAAGCCAAACTCTGACCTTCCCCTCTACATGGGACATAATTTCTAGGAGTGTAAACCTGGCTCTGGCATCACAAGACATAACTGGCCCTGGCATGGAATATAACTGGCCCTGGCATTATGGGACATAGGTTCCAAAAATGAGCCTGACCCTGGCAGTGTGGATTAGTTGACAAAAAGGGGGGAAAAGAAATAAAGCTTCAATGGCTAAGAGATTTCAAATCAAGTTGAGAGGTCATTCTGGAGGTTACACTTATGTAAGTTCCAGCCAGATATTACAAACCACCATAGTATAGCAACCCCCACCCAACAGTATTCCTGGAAACCCTGAACGATATCCTGGGCTCTGTAAAATTTTACTTGTTAGATTTTCTTTTCAGAGACTTAAAACCTCCAGATAATTCCAATGCCAGATAATTTCTGCACCTTGATAACAATGCCCCCTTTAGCCTTGAAGCAGTTAAAAGAGTCATTGCCCAGGTATCCCTTAAGACTGAGAGGTAATTATCAAATGAGAGGAAGCAATTATAACTGAGAAATTAGGATTTAAGGATGATTTTGATTGCTGAATCATGATATGATATTTTTGCTTTCTTGTATATTGGAGTAGAAAGAGGGGGAATACCTGAAATCCTTCAACTATACTTCAGCTGCCCTGACATCTGAAATGATTGTAAAAATCCTTATCTTGGGCCTTTGTGACTTTAAGAGCTCTTACTCCTTTATCTGGTCATTTTCTTGAAGGCAAAAGACCCCAAAGCTAATGAAAAATTTGAAGACAGCCATTAACTGGTTTAAGTTCCACACATTTGTAAATTGTATCAGTTAGATTTTGCTATTGAGTGATAACTTGTCTCCCTTCCTTTTGGTTTACACATTTAGTATTGATATGCAAGCTCTGCTTCCTCTTCTTTGAGCTTGTGTTCTCCTATTGAAATGATAATAACACTATCTGCTATTCTGCTTTAGACTTACTACTAGAAATGACCTCATTTCCTCTTGCTAAAATCCTTAAAAACCTTGAATCCCCTAAACTTGAAGAGCCAGATTTTGGGCCACTAGGCCATCTGCTCTCCTACTACATGCCCAGTAATAAAATCTTTCTCTTTTAAAAAAAAAAAAGTGAAGGAGAAATTTAGGCATGCCTACATAAATAAAAACTGAGAGAGTACTTTGGTAGCAGACCGGACCTACAAGACAGAAGGTTCTTTGGGCTGAAAAGATCACTAGATGGTAACTCAAATTTACTTAAATGAAATTAAGGAACACCTAAAAAGGTAGTTGCATAGGTAAATATAAAAAACAGTATTAATGTATGTTTTGTTTTTAACTTCTTTTTTTCCAACATGATTTCAAAGACAAATGCATAATCATTGAGTTAAACATAGTATTATCATATAATCCAGCAATTCTACTCCTAGACATATATTCAAAAGAATTGAAAACAGGCAACTAAAAACTTGTACATGGGTGTTTATAGCAGCATTATTCACAATAGTCAAAAGGTGAAACCAACCAAATTTCTATAATTGACCAAATGCATAAACAAAATGTAGTGCATTCCTATAATGTAATATTATTCACAATGAAGAAATATGAAGCACTAATACATGCTATAATATGAGTGAAACTTAAAAATATTATGCTAGGTGGTACATACATATGATGGGATATTGTATGGCTGCAGAAAGGAGCGAAGTTGTGAGGCATGCAACAAGATGAATGAACCTTAGAGACATTACGTTGTGCAAAATAAGCCAGAAACAAAGAAACAAAAATGGTATGGATTTTTTTTAGAAAATAGTTGAAAGGGAAAATTAGGGCCTAGATTGTAAGCTCTTATAGCAGTCACATTTAGTCCAGAGCTGTAAACGTTATTTCTAGTTTGAAGTGCTGTGCTACATATGTGCAACCTGGTGTTTCCCTGGAACTTTGGGTACTTCTATGATAGCTAAGACTCAGAGTTGGGGTTCTGAAGCACTGAAAGTCAGCATTGCTACATACAACAACTGTTAAAGAAACTGTAAAGGAAATCAGGCTTCAATTAGAGATAAGAACAAAGTCGATCTGGTTGGGACTAAGGTATATCAGAACACAGGATAAAGAATGACAGTGTCTGTATTTTAGAACTTCACCTACTCTATGAGACCAAAGGAAGAGATGTTTATTTTGTCCAAAACATAAATTTTCTGTAGCACATAATCTAACTCAACCTGTCTGTATAGCTCATTTAAACAACCTAAACACATGGAGCCCAGAATGGGAATGAGAGCTTGTAAGTCTGTATAGCTTAATGTAATACCTGGTTGCATCCCAGAGTATGATGGGTAAATAATTAAAAAGTATTGGCAGAGTCCCTTGAGGGACTGGAGAAAAAATATGATCTTATTAAATTTTCCCACCAGTGGAACCCCTGATACTCTCTTAACCATTAGGGACTCCCAATTCAATAAGCCAAGCCCTTGATTTTAAGGCTTGCTCCTATGAAACTTATTTCTGTAGCAAAGAAGCTAAGCTTACCTATAGTTATTTCTAAGAGTTACTTCCAGAAAGCCTGTTTTGATGCTCAAATGTGGCCTTTCTCTCTCTAAGCCCCAAGTCTGAAAATAGTCATTACCCTCCCCCTTACATAGGTCATGACATCCAGTGCTGAAAATCTCTCTGGCAATGTGGCACATGATGCCCAGCAATGAGCCTGGCCCTGGCACTGTGAGATTGACAATGCCTTCCTGACCAAAAGGGGGGAAAGAAATGTAACAAAATAAGATAGCAGTGGCTAAGAGAGTCCAAATAGAGTTGAAAAGCTATTCTAGAGGCTACTCTTACACAAGCTACAGCTAGATATTGCTAATTGCCATGATTTGCCAACTCCAACCAAAACCATTCTTGTTAACTCTAAAGAACACTAGGACTCTATCTGAGAGTCTGCAGAAGTTTCACATAGTAAGATTACTTTCCAGAAACCTACAACCTTCAGATGGGTCCTTGGCCAGATAAGTCCTGAAATTCAGAGGGGTCAGCATCTCAAAGAACATCAACTAGTTCCATCCCTATCCCATATTGCTGACACCCCTTTCTGACATGAAAAAAAATAAGAATGGGCATAGCCCAAATACCCCTTAAAGATTGGGAGATCAAAGGAGAAGTAGAAGTTATAACAGACAAGATAAGATTTAACAAATGAGTATATCTGCTGAATCATTATATTGATATTTCTTTTAGTCTCCAGTGTCTTGTAGCAGCTAGAAGGAAAAACCTGAAATTGTGGAAGTGTATCACCTACCAAACTTGGAAATCTGTTCTATAACTACATGTTACAATGTACTTTGAACTGTATTGCTTTTTTGTATGCATGCTATATTTCACAATAAAAAATGAAAGAAAAAATAAAACATTATGCTAAGTGAAAGGAGCCAGAGTCAGAGGGTCACATATATGAATCCATTTTTGTGAAATATCTAGAATAAGGAAATCCATAAAGACAGAAAAAAAATGTGTGGTTTCCAGGGGTTGAGGAAGAGGGAATGGGAAGTGACTGCTAAATGGATATGGAGTTTCTATTTGGGATGTGAAAAGGTCCTTGAACCAGACAGTGGTGATGATTGCACAACCTTGTGAAAGTGTGCCATTGAATTTTACACTTTAAAATAATTTAAATGGTAAATTTTATATTATTCATATTTTTTATAAAGTTCCTTTAATTAATGCAACTGACTACATAAACCAAAATAGCTATACACATCAGAATCAGAGTGAGCTCTTACAGACGACTGGAGATCCACTTGATAGAGTGCTGTGTTATCCCAAATTCCATCACATGACCGCTGCCTCTTGCTTCCTGTAAATACTTCACATGATTCAAATTTCTTTGAGATTAATGTGAGGATATAAACTATACCTTGCATACACGTCAAGATTCAACAGACCCTTCCAACTTCTCAAAATGAGAAAGGGCAAATTTAAGAGCATTCTTAAAGAAGAAGAGGCTCTCACCAACTTTTCCCACTGTCCCCTGGTGCATGGTCTGCTGAAGCACTCATTGCAATCAGGATGTTGTGAGGGATGAGAGACAGACAATCTGCCCCCCACCCCTCAAGGCAATCCAGCTCATGAGGCACAGAGTCTGCGGGAGTGATGGGCTCGGGAATGCTCCATTGAAGCGAACTTTGTCAAAAGGGCTGGTTAGCTGGGTCATGAGGTTTGCTTTTGCCCATGCAAGCTCCCCCCTCTTTAGCGCGCCTTTCTAAAGTAAATTCCATATTCCACTCCTGGACAGAGGGACATTTCCTAGTGGACTGTGACAACCCAGATTGCTGTCATTATAAAAAAGGGGACTGGGGAGAGACAGCAGAAGCTGAAGTATTGCCTGTTCACTCATGGCACCACAGCAGAAGCCATTTCCTGCCCTTCAAACTGGGGTCCAATGGATAAACTTGTTCAGCAGATAGCTGTCCATAAAATTCATCTCTGAGTTTGCCTTTGCGTTTTGGAAAACAGGTTGGTGCCACTTTGGTTGGGGGAACATTTTTTAATTCCTTGACAACAGCGGGTTGAGCATAGTTCCTCTTTTCTCCACCTCCTGTATGGCCATTTTTCCCAAGCCTACCCTCCCTCCCCACCCCTTTACACTTGATGTCTCTACTACATGCTGGAACAGCGGATGCCTGGGAGCCCATCTGGGTGAGGACTTTGTCAAGCCACTGCACAGAACCATTAAGGTGTAGCTCGATCCAGCAGGGGCACTGGTCACCATCTGACTCCTGTACTCAGCTCCCCAGGCTTCGATGAAAATCATGCGGTTGGTAAAAGTCCACGTCAACTGGTGGATGGCCTTGAAGCCCTGGTTGGCAGACTGAGCCAGAAGCGTAGCAAACTCCTCCTTGGTGAAAATCAAAGATCTTCACAGGGCATCCTGGTGGAATCTAGCAGACGGTGGCCGGGCGCCAGTTGGGAGACTGGACAATAATGATGCTCTCACTGAGGCTCTCTTCAAAGACCTCACCTTTGATGTAGTAAAGCCGCAGGCTTCTTGCACTGTGTGCCTCGGGTGAGCTCCACTGCGGCGTTCCTGTTGACGATAAAGAGCAGCCTAAGGCAGAAGCACTCTGAGTTGGAGGATGAAGCCCTCCACAGTCATGGATAGCTGTGAGGCATGGAATGTCGCCCCAACACACTGGTTCAGCTCATAGTATGAGTTGGAGCACCAGAAAGCAGGCTCACAATAGGTACCTGGCTCTAGGTCCAAGTTATTGTGTGTTTTGGGGACATCAGATTCGGTGATAGGTTTGGAGAATCTGTGTCCGTGCTGAGTTCACCTGGTGGTCACTGGTTTCTCCATCTTTACTCAGGTAACTAGGGGGCGGGATTTCTGGGATATTGCTCTGGGGCTCAATGCCCACCGGGAAGTTAGTGTTTTCGGGGATGGAATGGCTAGAATTGTCCAGCGGGCGGAGCTCGCAGGGATCCATCACAGGAGGTGGAACTGGGGTCTCCACTCTCTGACAGTGGTAAGGATTCAGACAGAAAATTGTCCTTTTTCGTATTGAAGGTGGGTCCTCACAGCTCCATGGCCCACAGCTCCTGGAGGTGGTTGTGCAGGTCCGGACATCGCCGCAGGCGGCAGTAGATCATGTGGGGAGCCCCTTCCCATGGGACTCCTGCAGCCAGCCATCCTGGGACCAGTAAGCCTGGTATCGAAGGACACAGACTTCATTGCTATGGTTCCCTAGTAAGACTGTAAGCTTTTTGAGGGCAGGGGCCATATCTTCCAATCCGTATTTTTATTACAATAAAAAACTCAACAAGGAAACACAAACCGTCCAAATAACAATGGACAACAGATTTAAACAGATATTTCCCTCAAAGAAGACATACAAGTAGCTGATAAGCACATGAAAGATACCATAATTAGTCACTAGAGAAATACAAATAAAAGCCACAATGAGAAGCCACTTCACAAGCCCTAGAATTGTTATAAAATTTGAAAACAACAAGCAAACAAAAAAGATAAATACTAAAGATTGGCAAAAATGCAGAGAAACTGGACCCTCATACAATGCTGGTTGGGATTATAAAATGGCACAGCCACTGTGGGAAATAATTTGGAAGTTCTTCAAATGGTTAAACTTGGAGTTTACCATATGACCCAGCAATTCCTTTCATAAGTATACAACCAAGAAAGATGAAGACATATATTTACATAAACAATTATAGAAAAATGTTCCCAGTAGCATTATTCTAATAGCCAAAGAATAAAAACAGCCCAATGTCCATCACCTGTTGAATGGAAAAACAAAATGTGCTATATCCCTATAATGAAATATTATTCAGCCATAAAAATAGATGAAGAATAGATACCTGCTACAACATGGATGAAACTTGGAAACACATTTAAAACTGTATAGAAAGACAAAATCAATGTTTGCATTGCTAACAGCTGGGAATATTAGGACTAGGTATTTTACAATGAAAAATCTACATATCAGTGTATTATAATTATTTTAATTAGGTAAATTTCACATAACACACAACTCACCATTTTAATGATTTTAAATTCAGTGTTTTTAGTATAGTCACAATGTTATCCCACATCACCATTTAATTCCAGAACATTTTCATGACGCATGCCCCCCCCCAAAAAAAACTGTATCCATTAGTATTCACTCTCAATTTACCCTTCCTCATAGCCCCTGGCAACCACTAATTTATGTTCTGTTTCCATGAATTTGCCTATTCTGGAAATTTCATATAAATGGAATCATATAATGTGTGGTCTTTTGTGCCTGGCTTTCACTTATCATGTTTCCAAGCTTCATCCATATTCATAAAGAATACTGGTTTTTCTTTCCTTGTGGTGTCTTTATCAGCCCTTATTATTAGGGTGATGTTGACTTTATAGAATGAGTTACAAAGTGTTTCCTCCTCTTTAATTTCTTGGAAGAATTTGAACAGGATTGGAGCTAATTCTTCTTAGATTGCTTGATAAAATTCACCAGCAAAGTCACCTGGACCTGGGTTTTTCTTTGTTTGGGTTTTTTTTTTTTTAATTATTACTGATTTAATCACTTTCCTAGTTATTATTCTATTTCTTCTGGAGTTAATATAGGTTCTTTATGTTTTCCAGGTATTTTTCCATTTCACCTGGGTGATCTAATTTGTTAATATGCAGTTGTTCATAGCATCCTCTTATAAAGCTTTTTATTTCTATGGGATTGGTAGTAATATCCCTCTCTTCCATTTTTTATTTTAGTTATTTGTTCCCTCTCTCTTCTTTTTTCTTTGTCCAATCTGCCTATATTTTTGTCAGTTTTACCATTCATTCTTTTATCTTCACTCAGCCACCACCACAGGTATTTTAGTCACAATCACTGACTCAACAGCACAATTGCAATGACATGGTCATTTTGTGTAATTGTACTACTGCCAACTGTGAAACTATGATTTTTTAATTTATCTTTTCTTTCCAAAAAAAAAATCTTTCAAAGGCTGCATTGGTACACTTTAGGACATACTGCATAGAGGGCAGAGGTGCTATTTTAAAGGAAAATCAGTTTCATCCCAGAGGCAATCTCTGTGCTAGGACTTCTGCCTCAGTAATTTTTGTTTTTAAGAGTCAAGACCTAGGTAGCAGCTAAAGGTGTACTTACATCCACAGCGTGAACTGAGGTTCCAGCACAGTGTCTGCATACAGATTATGTATACTGCCATTAGACTCAGTATACAATTTAATGAGAATGAACAGACTATTCGTTAACTGAATGGTACCTCAAATAACAATGAAAAAAATGGGAATAAATCTCACATTGAGACCCAACTCTCTTTCAACTTTGTAGCTCAAGTAAGATACATTCCAAAAAATTAAGAACATCACCCTAACAAAGGCAGATGAAGATACTACAAGAAAAGAAAATTGCATACCAAAATCCCTTATGAGCACGGATGAAAAAAATCCTCAAAAATACTGACAAAATCCAACAACATAGTAATTTAATAATACACCATTGGCAAGTGGGATTTATCCCAAGTATGCAAAGGTGATTCAACCAGTTCAACATTAGAAAATAAAATGATGTAATACACCACATTAATAGAATGATGGCAAAAATATATATAAATAAAACTAAACACATGATCACCTTAATTGATACAGAGAAATCATTTGACAAAAGCCAGAACCACTTCTTGATTAAAAACAAAACAAAACAAAACACTTAGACATTAGGAAAAAGGAGAGTTCCTTATACCCATGATAAAGGGCATATATGAAAAATCCATACTGACATTCTCAGTGGTGAAAGACTGAAAACTTTTCCTCTAAGATCTGAGACAAGACAAGGATGCCCACCATCACCATTGTTATTCAGTATCATATATGGGTAGATCTGTCCAGAGCAGCTGGAAATGGAAAATAAATAAAAGTGATCCAAATTGGAAAGGAAGAAGTAAATCTTTCTCTATTTGCAGATGATGTGATCCTATATATATATATATATAGAAAATCCATAATTAAGCTACTAAAGCTAAAAAGGAAATTCAGCAAAGTGACAGAAATTGGTAGTGCTTCTAGACATTAGTAATGAAAAATCTGAAGAAGAAGCTGAGTATAGAAGTACCATATGACCTGGCAATCCCAATACCCCGTATATATCCCAAAGAATTGCAAGCAAGGACTCGAGTAGATATTTGCACACTGCTTTGGTCTGCTAAAGCTGCCAGAATGCAACACACCAGAAATGGAACAGCTTTTAAAAAGGGAATTTATTAAGTTGCAGGTTTACAGTTCTAAGGCTATAAGAATGTCTAAACTGAGGCATCCATAGAGAAATGCCTTGGCTCAAGAAAGGCCAATGGCTCTGGAACAGCTCTGTCAGCTGGAAAAGCACATGGCAATGTCTGCTAGCATTCTCTCCAAGCCTCTCATTTCAGAACACTTCCCTGGGCATTTTCTTTCTTCATCTCCAAAAGTGTCTGGCTGTTTGGGCTCTGTGGCTTTTTTCAAAATGGTTCCCTCTTAACGGACTCCGGTAAGCACCCCCACCTTGAATGGGTTGAGGCATATCTCCATGGAAACCACCTAATCAAAAGGTACCACCTTTCATTTCCCAGACCATGCACCACCACCCCCCAAAAAAGGTACTACCCACAATTGGATACATTACATCTCCATGGAAACAACTTAATCCCAAGATCCTACCCAGCAATTCAGAATCAGGGTTAAAGAACATGGCTTTTTTGGCATATGCAACAGTTTCAAACCAGCACACACACCAATATTCATAGCAGCATTATTCACAATAGCCAAAGATAGAAGCAACCCATGTATCCATCAACCAATGAATGGATGAACAAATGTGATATATCCACATAATGGAACATTATTCAGCCATAATAAAGAATGAAATTCTGATACATTCAACAGCATGGATGAACTTGAAGACATCATATTGAATGAAATAAGTCAGACACAAAAAAAATAAATATTGTATAAACTCATTGATATGAAATAACTGGAATGTGCAGATTCATAGAGTCAGAAATTAGAATATATGTTACTAAAGGCTATGGTCTGGGCAGGGAATGGGGAATAAATGCCCCATTGCTTAATTGATACATTTTCTTTTGGGGGTGTTGGGAAAGTTTGAGTAACGGTGGTGATTGATGGTAACACAACATTGTGAATATAATTGATACCACTGAACTGTATATTTGAATGTGATTAAAAGGGGAAACTTTAGGATATATATATGCAACTAAAAAAAATAAAAACACCATAAGACTATACAACACAAACAGTGAATCCTAATATAAGCTATGGACTATAGTTAATAGTATAATTATAATAATACAGTTTCATAAATTGTGACAAAGTTTCCTCACTAATGGCAAGTGCTAATAATAGGGAAAACCTTGAAAGTAGGAGGATATGTATGTATTTCCTGCATAAGTTTTCTGTAAAACTTACAACTTTTATTATAAAAAATATAAATTAAAACAGTAAGGAATGATTGATGTTCACTGTAAAACTATGTAGAATTTAAGAATATATGGAAGAGTATCATACATCCTTGTGTTATATTATTCATATAATTTCAGAAATATGCTAATAAAATTAAATTATAAGTCATCAGCGTGTTAAAAGGACAACCTTAAACAAATATTAATAAATTTTCCTTCAGAGCATTCTTGTGAGATTCTTACTTGGAATATTAGATTCTCACTTGGAATGTTATTGGCTTGACATGTTTGAAGAAATGTTAATATTCACCCTTCATTTAATTATGGCATAATTAAATACCATTAGTAAAATACAGGGTGTTTTTAATGTGGCAAAATAAAAATACTTCTAAGGTAAAATGTGCTTTATTATTTTATTTACTTAAGACAACTCATTTCCTGTTAATTAAATTCCAACAGTTTAAACCTCTGTATATTTATTTAAGAAATATGAAAGGAATACTGGCTAAAATAATCTCAAATAATTTTTTTTGTAAATAATCCAAAAACCTAACTTCTAAATCCAAGTTTTAGGTTTTCTGAGATGATTTTTCATGCCCAGCTATGATTGTTTACTTAAATTTTTCTAATCATATTTGGTTTGGCACAAAATGAAATGCACCTAACTTCACCATGCATTTACTGAAAGCGGGGGAGATGTAGGGCTAATATTGAGCAGACAACAAAGCTCAGGACTACTGGCTTTAAGGCATCATCAAAGGGGACTCTCACAGTATACTTCAATGTGCCTCAAAGCAAAGCATTGAGAATGTCTATAAGTATCGTATTTATTTGATACTGCACACAGCATTACCCTGTTCTGCTTTCAAGGATGGCTATTTGCCTCTACTATTTGCCTAGTTCTGTTTCAAACCTTCCTCACTTAAAACAAGACTAAAACCAACCCCCATGGAACTGGTCTGGTGATATTTTCCATTACACGATTCTGATCATTGCACCCATTGTTGAAAGATTTTTAGCACTTTCTTCGCAGGCACTGTAATCCCCGAAGTTTCAAATAAGGCCCACAGTCCTCTCTGCTGCCAAACCATCATTCCAGTGCCAATGTTTTTCAAACTGCAATGCAAGTCCCTGCAATTTCTTGTACTGAATTGAAGTTGGAGGAGGTGGAGAGGGAGTGATGGTGACATTCTAAAGATACACTGATATTCATAAGTTATCAGTAAATGAAGCAGAAAAATGTGAGAGGGCACTCTTTGCTGTTGCAGATAGGAGCCAAAAAAAAGAGTAATTACTTAGATTTCTAAGTATTTGCGTATACTTAGTATCTTTCATCTAAGGTAAGTACTTAGGTATACTTAGATATCTAATGGTGAAGTACATTTTGCTACATTAATAAAATATGACAACATTAGGCACTAAATATCATTTTTGGAGATTTTTTTTAAGTATGCATGCCTATTAGTAAAAACTCAGGGTGAGAAGCTACATATTTGTTATGATAATATTTACAAAGAATATACACACCATAGAAACAAATTTGCATGCCGTAAACATGCAATGCATACACATTTAAAAATTAGAAGAAACCTACTAAAATATTAATAGTGTCTATTTATGTATAATGGAATTGGAAGTAATTTATGTGATTTTTACTTTCTTGTTTAAACTTTGGTGTAATCTCCCATTTTCAACAGCACAGTAAGCATTACTTTTGCAAACAGTAAAATTTACAATGTATATAATTACTTTTGACTACTTAAAATGGTCTGGTATCACGTGATTTGTGTGAAATCCCTTTTTCTACAATGCATATTCTGGAATCTAGAGATCATGCAAACTATAAGTTTTCAATCCCATGGATTTTCCTATGAGAAAATGACAGCATCTTGAATTTTGTTAATGACTGTAAAGTGGTTTGAAGATGAAAATTGCTATATAAGTGCTAAATGTTGTTATTGATCATTAAGAATCACTTGACTTAGCATAAGTGATTCCCTTCATTACTGGCATACAGCAATTTTCTCTAGGCAAAGGGTAAGGACTTACTCATAATATTGACATTTTAAAAAGTATGTTACTAAGAGTCATACCGTGCTAGGAACACTTACCTTTTCCTTTCACTTAAGTCCTGTTATTAGAACTTTATATTTTGTGCAGTCAGGTCTGTATTTACTTGTGTCAAAATGGTAATATTGCATTGAATTTGGTGTTAAAGGGCTCTATCAGTGAAACTTCTAGGAGAAAATTCTTTTAACAAAAATATGTTGGGTGTAGGTAGGTGTTGATGAAATGCCAGTCTATTCAATTCTTGATTAGTGCCCATAGAAGATGGAAAAGATAATCATGCTAATTCCAGGCATATTTTGGGATTGAGAGAGGGACCTGGACTGGGGTGGCCCTACTGAGTGAAGGATCTTTTCTGGGGGTTGCTGCCCAGATTGTGATCACGTGTACTCCTGCACCAGTACCATCCAAGAGGAACCCCTAGTTTGAGCAGTCAGCAAATAACGTCATCCACGAATTGATTGTTCTCTATGTATTGATTTATTGCTTTGCAGGTAATAAATTGTTAATAGATATCTGCAAGGCAAAGATTACAGTTATACACATTTGAAAGAGGAAGTGAAATACAGAGGTTGGTACTTGCCCAAGATCAGACAGATAAGAAGTTTCTAGAAAATACCATATAACTTATCTAAAAGATAAGGAGATTTGCACTGTGCCCTTCCGTGAAATGTGGCAAAAATGGGCAAGTGGAGAGGATCGAATCATGAAACACTTGACCATTCTTTCTATATCTACCCCTGCTGTTAAAGTTTGTTTTGAAATTCAATCTCATTACACAGTAAGCTTTTTGTTGCCTGGTTTCAGGTTGTTATGAGAGAAAGAAAATAGGGTAACGAGATTAAAATGCCATTCTTAGCTCTGTGTCCTTCTTGTTTCCCATATATCCAGTAGGAATATTAATATAGCCCATACATTTACTTCCATCATATGAGAGGTGGGAAATAAATGAGGAAAAATTAAGGTGTTAAATAATTAACAAATTCCTACTAATACTATTGCTATTTTTTCAAGCTTTAGCACTTTTCTTTAATATCATTGCTTGTTCTTTGACATACTGAGAAGCTGATGAAATAGTTGTCAGCTGTTCCCTAAGGTTCCATCATCCTTCGGCAGGTTTGTAACCCCCTAGTCAGTGCACAGAATGCTCTAAAGGACCTTCCAGAGCGATTCATAGATGTCCTTCACACTCACTCTTCAGCCTCCGTGAATCTGTCCATTCACAATGAAGAAGCGCTTTTAACGGAAAAAACTTTTAACATATTATTACCAAATCCTAGTTCCAGATATGTAACTTTTCCCCAGGTCCCCAAATTGTTATCAGGATCAAGTAGTATACAGTTCAGTTATGAATCAGTCATTAAATTCCAAGAGGAGGGGATGTCCCTTCAACTCCCTTAAGGTAGGAAATGCCCATTCAACTTTCTGAAGGAAAATGGACTCAAATTATAGAGGGGCTTTACAAGAATTTATCTTGAATATCTTAAAGATGATTGCTTCACCCAATAAGGATCATTTTCATAACAGTTCACACATTTTCACTTGGTATGAAAACAAACAATCATCTCTACCAGGTAATAATAATTCTACCTCACTCACCTAGCTGAATAAGGACAAATGGTATTCAGGCCACTGGAGCTGATATAAAAAGCCAAGGACCAGAAAAAATTAGGTAGTAGATTAAATTGTCTTGCAGTTTGTATGCTTTGTTTGATCTTGCCCAAAGTTTTGTTCCAATGTCAGTGGCATAACTTTCATATTTTAATCCAAGCAAAAGAGTATAAAATCATACAGCCTCTGAAGTCCTTAATGCTGTCATGACCTTAACTGTGGGAAAGAAACCATATAACAAACCAAACACAGAGTACCTGGATGCCTAGGGGAATCCATGTAGACCCTTAACATAGAAGGATCTGCCGATTCGGGTCCACCTTAAATCTCCGAATTATTGCTCCTCAAGTCATGTGGCAAATAGCTGTTATGTTGGGCTGTCATGAAGGCCACTCTATCTACTGCTTTCCAGAGCCATGAGCTCTATTCACAGAGGCATGGCTTATGGTAGGAGCTCACCACACTGTGCCTGATCAGGTACACAGAAGGCCAGAATCCTCAATTCCAAGCATGAAATGTCTTTGCAGGGAGGTTAGACACTAGGAAATTTTGGAGCACATGAAGAAAGTGAATGTTGGAGGTGGTGGATTGGTGGGGTACAAGGGCTTACCAGGTATAAAAATATGATACACTAATAACCCAAATCCATTGCTGAAATTGTCAATTTCCCTACTGCACGTTATCATACATCCTCTCTATTGCATAGAAATCATTCCACTGTTCTTTTTTTTTGTATGCTGGTTTGCAGAGTCACATTTCATTATTTTTCCATGAGAGTATCCCATTTTTGTAGCACCATTTGTTGAATTTTTTGTTTGTTTGTTTGTTTGATTTTTGGGAAATACATGGACTGGGAATTAAACCCGGGTCTCTGCAATGGCAGGTGAGAATTCTACCACTGAACTACCCTTGCACCCCCTCCACTAGTCTTTTTCAAGGTACTGCTTCCTACTCAGGCTAGTTGACTGGCTGTTTTATGTTGAGCTTTTTTATTTCCTGGAATGTCTAATTACCTTTCATTTCTCTTGAATTCTCTACCTTTATTGTATCTACCAATGCCTTGATTGTCTACAGCAGAAGTCAATATGCTTTTCCTGTAAAGAGGCCAGATAAATAATTTTAGTCTCTGCAGCTGTTTGACTTTGTAGCCATTCAACTTTGCTACTGCAGCACAGGCACAGTCAGAAACATTACGTCATTGAATTGGCATGGTCATATTTCAGTAAAACTTAATTTAGAAAAATAGGAAATGGGAGGATTTGGCAGCAGTTTGCCGACCCTAGTCTACAT